>NW_009229117.1:18496-25811 GCF_000690835.1 Fulmarus glacialis
TGGGGATCTGGTAGTCACCAAATTATATATTGTAACTGATCAGAGCCCATATCTGGGACCTGTACACAGAAGCAAGATGGCCTGGGAGTTGGTAGCATGTAGATGTATCATGATTACATGCATCTCTGGTAGTTTGGGGTTTTTTTAGTAGAAGCTGCCTTAACCAGTCAAGTAAGTGGTCTCTCAACATGCTCCAAATTAGAAACATTTCTGGTGGCCTGTTTGGTAAATGATGGATGACTCTGGTCTGGGTCTCCAAGGAAAAAACTGGGTGCAAACAGAGATAACAACATTGGCTTAGAGCAATCATGTCCAGATGTATCCCAAAACTCTTAATTTCTTTGGCAAAATAAATAATTACATAAATTGTAGAGCAGTTTCAACTGCTCAAGGCTTTTGTTACCTTGAAATGTCTTGCTACCTTTGCTTTCTTCTGTCTGAGCTGAAGTGGCTAAAATCCATTCTTATTCTGTTCCTAACACAGCCAAGGATCAGGCAAGTGAGGCAGTGTACAATCCATGCCTGACAGACGGCTTAAGTGTCATTAACGTATAAATCAATCCAAGTCACAAAAAAATTACTCCCTCGGAGGGGTAGAAACAGCATCTTCAAGTGGATGGCTAAAGGCAAATAGGGAAATAGAGCATGTATCCGGAATGCTGATATTGTCCAGATTTTATGTGAAGTAAAAGTGAAATGCAAGGTGGTGGTATTCTGCCCTCTCTTTGTTCTTCCAGTGCTATTCATAGCTTTTTTGGTGGCAAGTCTTTCATCACTTCAGATAGGTTCTCAAACCATCTGGCATTTATCTTGGGCAGAAGTGTGTAAAGCGTCCCTTGGCTTCAGTCTTTGTTATGCTGCATCTCTCATGTGAAAAGTCCCCTCCCAGGTACAGAGACTATCTTGTCTTATTTTAGTCAAAATGTTCATTATGTCATCTATCTTTATCCTAGAATTAACAACTTATTTCATTAATGTTTGTAAGACCTGCAGACAGGAGGTGATTAATGCTTATTATCTCTCATTAATTTATATTAGATACATAAATATTATATTAGAAAACTAACTTTAATTTTGGCCACTCTAGAAAATTCCAACACAATCCTAATTACATGTCTGCTGTCAGTTATTGAGCAAATCATGTCTACACTGGAACCAATGCAATTGATGAGACTGCTTGTCACTTGCATAAGATGAATAGTGTGCCAAGTAGAGTAGTATTTTATGAACGTCTTAAGTGCCATGTAAATAGAGCACAGTTAAGATGGGTAAGGGGAATCATTTTTTAATGATAGATCAGTAGATTCTTAAGTGCATACATTTCTCAGCATGAAATATCATTTTGCTGAGAGTTTTGTTTTCTTGGCAGTGTCTGATGGACAAGGGGGTACATTCTTTGTATTATCATAGTCTACTGTAGCTCCTGATCCTTTTTATTTCTGCCCCCCCTGGTTCTTATTGCCTCTTTTCTAACAATGTTTCTCTATGCTACCTGCAGCTCTCTGTTTATTTTTCCTCTAAATTCTTTCTTAGTGTTTATTGGTGTCCCACAAAGTTTCCCAAAACAGTGTTAGTCAGGCGTTAGGAAATGCACCCAAACCCATCCCAGCAGTTGAATGACACCTGGGTTAGATATTTGCAAGCTCCCTTATCCATTGTCACCTTAAATCTGATAAAGTACTGACCAAGAATTTTATTCAAGTTCTCAAAATATCTCATAAGAGGATCATAACTTAACCTTTTTAATTAAATCTTTTAAGCACTTAAATTTTGAATGAAGTGTCCAAATACCTGAAACCTAGAATTTAATTTTACAGTATTACCAGAGATGGCTTCACCCTCTTTAGCCTCTGTTCTCAGAATTGAGTTTAGTTCCATTAACATCTCTTTCTCAATGTTGCTTGCTGTGTGTTTTTTGGCAGAATTGAAAATGATTAGGCACAAAACATTCTGCATAATAACATTGGAGCCACCTATAAACACGACAGAGGTATGGGCTCCTTGGGACCAGATTGACGAGGCTCTGTATGGTGTTAACAAAGCCATGCCACACTGCATGTCTGAATTATCTGTGCAGAGTTAGACTTTCTTTGGAACTTGGTCAGACTCTTGTGAACCTCTGAGTCTCAGTGAAGCAGCCTTTGGTCACGCCCTTGCTGTTGGGAGCCACATCTGTGGGCTGATGGAGGATACTGTTTGGCTGACCTGAGTCAACTTAGTTTAATTTTTCAGAGAAGCCTCATTTTAAATACTGAGACCCTACAGCTCTAGGGTATGCAAACCTGATCTGGGAACGTATGCCAGCTGCTACGAAGGGGGCATTAATTCACCACTTACTTCCTTGAGCTTTCGGTTCCCTGTCTGCAAATCCACAGATGTGCAGATTCCTTGAGGACAGAGTTTTCTGGATGGATTACATCCCATGTGATGTGCTAGGCTACTTTACCTCTTTGATCTGCTCTGGTGCAACACAGAAGTAACTAGCCATAGCTAATTATGGGAGACAGGCTCATCAGGGAGCCTGGGAAAGAAAATCAAAACTTAATTCACTTTTATTTAGTGAGTTAATAGAAGTGAATTAATTGAATGAACAAACAAAGTGTTTTGATAGAAAAAGGTCTCAACTTTCATTTTTTTCTTTTTCTTTTTCTTTTCTTTGGTGGTTACTGTAAGAAGCTCAGTGTACTGCAGTTCCTTTCATCACCCAGGAAGGGAGGCAGCGTCAGTATCAGAGGATCCTTTTATTTTGTTCTGTTGGATTTCTTTCATCACCTTTTGGAAGAATTTCTAGCTCTATGCGTCGCTTGGTACTTATTTCTTCCCATCTTTTTAATTTAATTTATGCCTTCTCCTAATAAAGTTCTTGAGAATGTTCAGCTGCCCATGACAAGAGTTTCCTGAATGCTAACCTGGGCCTGTGTCCTTTTCTGGATCATGGTAATTGTGAGATCACTTACAAGAATGTTAAGTAGCTGCATTTTGCTTTAGGAAGCATACCAGACTTATTTCAAATCTGCAAGAAGGGATAGGTATGTTACAGTTCATCTCAGTATTTCAGTGCTTCCTACTGAGAGTCTATGAATGAAGATGGATTCTGTATTAAACAAAGCTACCCCTCCAGTATAGGAAAGAGAAGAAATGTAGTAACAACACTTGTGGTATTTCCCTGGTTTTAGAAGAAAATGCATGGCCACAAAACCTGCTGATCGAGAGGAGTCACACCATTCTGGCAGCGATCTCCAATCTCATGCTTTGATGTTCTTTCCAGTGATGAGTTGGTGGCAATAGACATGATCACATCTGAGCTTAAGTTATGCTGTTAGGTTAGTTTACTAGACAAAACGGGGGAAGGAGAAGGAAGAATCAGGATTTGCATCACAGTGCCAGTGCAAAATATTCCATATCAAACCACTTATCCTAGCAGACATCTCTAACCACTTTTGTCTACTGTAGTGATATTAAACTGTATGTATCTCATAATCTGGCTCCTCTGATTTATGCTTTCAGTTTCTCAATGCAAAAAAAAAAAAAACGGAATCTATTAAACAGGATTCATTGTCTTAGCTCCTTAAATACATTCAAAAAAAATACTACAGGATCCATTCAATGTTTATTTGGAGAAATCATAAACGCAGAGGAAAGACACACTTTCAGCAGTACAAAGGAGTCCTCCCCTCTTCAGAGCTATTAAAATGTAAAGAAAAGGTGGCTGACAATAATATTCTGGAGATAATAAACAGGACTGGAGTCCTCACTGTTAATTGCTCAAGGAACTCCAGGGGATAGAAATGGCAGGAGTTATGGCACACCTGTTTCCACAAAATGCCATAAAAGAACTTTGTGATACATTTAACGGATAGAAAGTATAGTCTAGGTTGTGTTTTGTCACCTGGGACCCTATTAAGATCTGCTAATTTGGTAAGGAGTCCAGATCTTTGTCAATATCAGGCTATACTGATTTTTGAATCATGTCTTCCAAGCTGTCTTGTGAAGTCATGATATCACTTTACAGGCTTATGTTCCCCTGAGTCTGTGGTTTAATTTAACTGGTCAGGTCAACAGGACAGCACTTTGGCTGAGGCAAGGCACACTTTGGCTCAGACTCTTCTAGTGTAGTTCATCCTGTAGTAACTTTTCCAAGGAAACTTGTACCAGTTGTTTTAATCCAAACAGTTCTCTCGTTTTAAATCAAGACTGAGTTGAATTCATACAGTTGAAACATCTGTTTAAAATATATTATCCAATTTAAGTCCCAATACCCAAACAGGTGAACTTGTTAAAGAGGCTCTATTTCCATATGGGGAATACAGGGAAACGTGAATCACAAAACAGTTGAGATTGCAAGGGACTTTTGGAGACTGCATGGTCCCACCTCACTGCTCAAAGCAGGATCAACTAAATCATGTTGCTCAGGGCCACGTGCAGTCAGATTTCGAGTACTTCCAAGGATGGAGACTAAACCCCCATGGGCAACCTGTTTCAGTGTTTGGCCACCTTCTTTTGTCTACGTAGATGTTCATGTTTTTGACTTTGTGCCCATTGCCTCCTGTCCTGGCACTGGTACCCCTGAGAAGACTCCCACTCCCCCTTCTTTACTCCCTCCCTCCCATCCTACTAGGCATTTATACACACTCGTAAGATTCCCCCTGAGCCTTCTCTTCTCCAGGCTCAACATTCCCAGATCTCTCTCTCCCCGTATGGCAGATGCTCCAAGCTACAAGCTCTTATCTTTTTCATGGCCCTCCACTGGACCCACTCCAGTATGTCCATGTCTCTTTTCTACTGGTGAGCCCAGAACTGGACACAGCACTCCAGGTGTGTCTCACCAATGTTGAGTACAGGGGAAAGATCACCTCCTTCAACTTGCAGTTCCCTTCCTAATGCAGTGCAGGATGCTGTTGGCTGTCTTTGCCCAAAGGGCACACTGCGGGCTCATGGTCACTTTCACATTCACCAGGACCACCAGATCCTTTTCTACAGGGCTGACTTTCAGCTTGTTGAGTTCAAATGACTAAACCAAAGCAGGTGTGGTATTGCCCAGAGTTGTCTCACATATAAGCCTTTATAAAATTGATCATTGCTGCAAATACTTAAGTAGGTGTATGTAAGCAGTAAAAAAATTACTATTTATTTAACTTTAAAATGAAGGGTTTGTGTTCTACCATGTTCAGTATTACACTTTTAGGTGTCAATAGCTGCCAAAATGACTGCCATTTCCAAATATGTAATAAGAAAATACACAACCCTAGTAGTTAAAACTACTAGGCTACTGGAATGCAGAATAACTTAAATTATCGAATATCCTCTCCTGTGAAATATTGATTTAGGATCCCACCGACTACACCAATTTGTCGCGAATGAGTAGTGTTGAGGCCATTTAAAGAATCACTGGCAAAGGTATCAGCAAAAGGTGATTTTAATAAGATTTGTAAAAGCATGACTTAAAAGAATTTGATGGCAAGGTTCACGCTATTACTCACTACATGGATTAAGTATACACAGGGAAAATCATGTCAGAATTATGTTGGAATGATTTATAGAAAGACCAAGAACAAAAAGGGTAAGGAAGACCCTTCCGTTGAGTCTCGAGGTTCAGAGTAGACCCCCTTGTTTTCTAAACTCATTCTCAGAGGGGAGTCTAGGTGTAGCTGGATATACCCCTAGTCTCAGACCTGGTCAACGATTTATACCTAAGGGGTTATATATGTTTAGCGGCGACCTAAAGTTCATTCAGTTTTAAGGTAGATCATAAGATTTTAACAATACTTAATCATTGACTAATTGAACAGTTACAAAGCGAGTTAATCAAGTTTACTACAATTACTAAATTATAGATTATGCTTATTGTTAGTTATCTAAATCAATACACACACACACACACACTATAGATCTATTCACACACAAGGGCCCATAGCTAGGTAAATTCATGAAAGACAAAGGCCTATAGCTGGATAAAGATACCGGTTAAAAATTCCCCTCGAGTCTGTGAAATACTCATGTTAAACGTCTTGGCATTTCTCAATGGGCGAAGGGTTGAGCCCCGAGGAGTGTCTCGCCCGCGGACAGGTTCAGGCCACGGCCCGCAAGGCTCGCCCGAGGAGAGTTTCAGCCCAGGTCCTGACAGTCCTCCAAATATCGCAAACTTGAGAGTTTGTGAACTCTGAGAGGCATCCCACTCAGAGGGAGACTAGGCGCAGCAGAGTGGGAACAAAAAACCATGCACAACCCCCCACACACACTTTAAGAAAGCAGAGAAAAAAAATACTAAAACACATTTAACTTCTAAAAAGAAAAACTAATTGAGTCTACTGCTTGGATGCAGTAGGGCAGACAGAGGAGGTGCTGAGCTTTTCCTCCCCCAAAGAGATGGTCCCTGTGAACAGGTGAGCAGCCTGCCCCCCAGCAGAATTTCACCACTTGAGCACCATCGCTCCCCATGATGGGTCTGACCCTAGCACATACTCATGCTGCTGCTGAGAGTGGTAGGTGCCAAGAAACTTCCACCTACTTCTTGCCTCTAGCTGTCTTGATATCTTCCAAACAGAGAAATAGAAAGGGCAAAACCACATGATTTTTGTAGAGAACATAGGCAGATGGATAAGGGTTGAACTGCAGCCTCCTAAGCTTGGTATCTGGAGCTCATGATGTAATCTGTTCTGTGAAACATCCTTTTTCATGTTATTTCTGGCTGTTTCTGCAATGTGTCATCAAATGCTATTCATACTATGAAGCACAATGATTGCATTGATATTTTTTTTCCTCAAGCTTGCCATGACCGTTGATTAAACAGTATGTGGGCTACAATTAGCTTCAATGTAAAATGCAAAATTGACTCCTACCTGCACAAGGGAACCACAATAGCAGACAATCCTTTGTTTTTTCTCTCTTAGAATCATTAGAATCATTAAGGTTGGAAAAGACCTCTAAGATCATCAAGTCCAACCGTTAACCCAACACCACCATGCCCACTAAACCATGTCCCTAAACGCCTCATCTACACGTCTTTTAAATACTTCCAGGAATGGAAGTATTCCACTCAACCATTTCCCTGGGCAGCCTGTTCGAAGGCCTGACCACTCTTTCAGTAAAGAAGTTTTTCCTAATGTCCAGTCTAAACCTCCCCTGGTGCAACTTGAGGCCATTTCCTCTCGTCCTATCGCTTGTTACTTGGGAGAAGAGACCAACCCCACCTCACTACAACCTCCTTTCAAGTAGTTGTAGAGCGCGATGAGGTCTCCCCTCAGCCTCCTCTTCTCCAGACTAAACAACCCCAGTGCTCCTCAGAGGACTTTTTTCTCCAGACCCTTCACCAGCT
>NW_009229118.1:0-13178 GCF_000690835.1 Fulmarus glacialis
TTGCCAGCTGGGGTTAAACCATGACAATAGTACAGGCCTTATCATGGTTCATGAAAGCAAAACAGAGGAAAGCTTAAGATTCTACAGTATGATTTTGTAGCAAGTAGTGGGTTGGCAGGCAGCAAAATCCTGCAGGATTTTTTGGCACATCTTCACACGTCAAACAATCTCTAAGGTAATCGCTCAGATTTACCCAAGGTTATGCAAGTTGTGTGGTATTCAGCCCCGGGGTTTAATTTAGTGACGTGTAATTCAAGGGCAATGACTTGGAAATTGCTAGATACACTCGTGACTCTGCAGACAAATACTGAAAGTTTGGCAAGGCCCAAAGTGTCGACTGCTCTCAGTTTTCATTTTGGCAGTATCGGGAGGTATCTGTCATCCTGCTGTGAATGAGTGCTTTGATGCTAGATAATTTGGATGAATGGAAGTAATTTCCTATTCTACCCTGGCACTTTAAAACAGATTTATTGGACAAATAACTTAAACTTATTTTCTCTTTTTCCCTCCCTCACTGTAGGTTCTCACTTTATTGATCAATGCAGCTTACAAACCTAGCCGTGTCTTGCGAGAACTGCAGTTGGATGAAGAGGCTGCATGGCATGGGCATGGAGAGACCCTAAAAGCCAAGTAAATTCTTTTCCTGTTCCCCACTTAGTTGATCCCAAGAGCAATGTTCTGTGCAGTCTATGCTTTAAATTCTTACATTTCAGAGAAGGAAAAATTGCTTATAGCATATCAAGATGTTGACAGCCATTAAAATTTCAAATCTTTATAAACTTCTTTATGAATGTCAGGTGAAGTGCATCTGATTTTAATGCTCCTTAGTATGCCAGGTGCACTCTGCTACTGGCATGTAAGCAGCTAGTGGTGAAGTAAGAATGGTGTACTGGTACAATATAGCATATACACTGGCAGACCTGCAGGTGAGGTTCAAGATAATTTAATTCACCTGAAGATAATTGTCAGTATTCTAAAGCAGAAGCACATACTGCTTAGGAAGCTTCTCAGACTTGCATGGCATTTCCACACAACTTTCTCAGTGGAAGAAGATTCCTCTGAAATTAAGTTATAGCAGTGCTCTGAAATGGCCTGGCACGCAAGTCTTTCTACAACAGCCTTCCCTAAAGCACTGCCTAGTTTTCCTCCTGAGTTTTTTGGGTTGGAACTTCTTTGTGAGATTATTTTGTGGCTAGGAAAAAAGCAGTGATCATATTTACGTATATTTGATAAATCCAGATATTCCTTTATAGTCTAGTGATGGTCTTTTAATTAGGTCACTGTGTTTGCATACTAGAGATTAGATTTTCCCAATGTGCCATAGCACACTTCTACATAGTTTTGAACATGTCAGTAATTCTTTTGTTGGATCGATTTCGTATGTAAAAAGACACCTTTCCATGTATTGACGGATTGCTTTGGATTTGGACAATAGGAAGATCATAAGAAAGGTTAATGTAAATAGAAGATGTAGCTGAAGAATAGAGAAAAAAAAAATTTGTTTGATTTCACTGAAGTTGCTCTGTGCTTTCTTTTGTCACAGTAGTGACACCAGGGATATCTGGACTGTGATGATATAGCTCTTTTTTTCAACGCATTAACTCGATACTTGCAGGCCTGAGACATCCCTAGTAGATATCAGCACATGCCAGTACCTGTGCGGGGAGAACAAAGCAGAAATGGTGAATGACTCTGGCAGATATTTCACACTGCGGTTCTGTCATGGCAAGGCTGATGAACAAAAAGAAATTTTTTCTTAATTTAAATCAAACTGGAGCAATATGTGGAATCATGGCAAGTGACTGTCCTGACAAATTGTTGAGCAGTTAGATGAAATCTGATTGGAAATGTAACAGTAGTTCGTTTGCCATGGTATGTGCACAGAATGGCTCACTAGAAGCTGTCTGCTGTTACCTTTATTAGCTGAATTGGTGCACTCCATCTTGGTTTTGGGGACCAGCTGTCTACATCACAGTGGACACTTCTGCAGTCCCATAAAAACAAAGAAAGAACAAACCATCTGTGAACAAAGAAAGTAAAACATCTAAACTCTGGGATAGTCCTCTCAGATGGTATTTTATAGTCGCTGGCAGGGCAATGTTGCTGTGTTTGGTACTGCAGCTGTCTCTCTGGTGCTGACTGTTTCATTGCTTTGAGGATCTGTCATAAGAGACAGGACTACCTGTTTCCTGGAGTTGTCAGTCCATAAAGTTCCTCATTGCTCAGGTTTTCCCCAAGTTTGATCTCAAAGCAATATTCTTGTACATGTCTCAATGAAGTACTTTTATGCTGGTAATTGGAGGATTCCTGAATTATGACCATATTTTCAATGCTAGGTACAAAGGGAAGAGCTACCGTGCAACTGTGGAAGTTGTGAGGACGGCAGATCGGGTGGCAGATTTCTGTAGAAAAACATGTATCAAGCTGGAATGTTGTCCAAACCTCTTTGGCCCTCAGATGGTGCTGGATAAGTGCTCAGAGAACTGCTCTGTCCTGACAAAGACTAAATACAGTGAGTAGGCCGCTGATCTCAAACAGAGGTGGGGCTTGGGGTGTTGTATTTTGGTTTTCTTTTGGCTTTGGCTCCAAAGGGAGTCCAAAATACATTGCTTTGCTTACACAAGGAGCAGCTCAAGCACTACATACACAGGCCTACAAAATATCCACGTGCCAGTGTGTAGAGGATAAAAAATTAATTCTATATTAAGGGGTAGAACCATGGCTTAACTTTTTGGTGTGTGCTTAAAGCTTTATCTTCTTAAGACAACTTTTAGGACAAGAACTGACTCTAATATTGTAATTTAAGTGGCATTGTAATTGCTTTTACCAATTTATTGTGGAACAAAATAAAACACTTTCAAGCTCTTTTCTTAGCTTTTAGGGTTTTTAGGGTTTTCTTAAACTAACTTGAACCGTTTGACACTGTGAGAACAAACAGGGCATTGAGGCCATGTTTAAAAACTACAAGAAGATCACAAAAAGTGCCATTAAATTGGACCAAGTCTGTGGCTGATGATTTTTGTGTAAAATCTGATCATTTGGGGCTTCTCAGAGATAGAGAAAGTAAATCTTTATAGGGCAAATAAAATTGATTAGTAACTCTTCTTCTTTAAACCAAATTGAAGAGGAAAATATAGACGTACTCATTTTGAAGTTTTGCAGAATTGGGATTTCTATTGGGAAATGTCCTTCTACTGATTTTCTAGTCTTGATGATGGACAAACATAACTAGTGACGTTGAAGGTGCATTTCAACACGGTGCTCCTTTCTTCTGTCCTGGTAGCACACTATTATGGAAAGCGGAAAAACAAGCGGATAGGTAGGCCTCCAGGTGGACACAGTAACCTGGAAGTAGCCATGAAGAAACCAAATAAAAGACGGAAGAGACGAAAACATTTTTTTGTTCATAAGAAGAAACGTTCTTCTACTTCAGTGGATAACACTCCAGCTGGATCTCCCCAGGTATGAGACTGCCAACAACTTTAATAGACACGGTATGTGATCTTCGACCAGCTACATTTGAAACAACAGACTGTTAGTTTCTTGTAACCTCAGGTTACAGCTGACAAATGGGTGGCAATTGTAGCTTTTGTCCTAAACTTTCAATTTTTTTTATTTCATCACTTTTTTTTTTTCCCTACCTCTTCAGGGCAGTGGGGGAGAAGAGGAGGATGACCAGGACGAGGTAGATGAAGAATCTCTGACTGAGGATAGTACCTCAGAGCACCAAGACGAATTGCTTGAGGAGTCAGAGGTATCAGAGAAGAAATCACTGTCATCCTCTCCTACACAGAGTGAACTGTCTCATTCCCTGGCTCAGGACCGAGACAAGCGGAAAAGGAAGCTCAGGACCTTTTCCTTTTCTGATGATGAAAATAAACCTCCTTCACCAAAGGTAACTTTGAATGTAGATTTGTGTTCTAGGCTTGCTCACTGTTGGGCAAGCACGAATGTCTTGGGAGTATTAGCCATCATACACATGTTCTCATAAAATACTCTGTTACCCCATAAAGGGCATTGTGAAGACACTACAGAATAATTAAAAATCATGATTTCTATTACAGGTGCATTACAGGACTGTAATAAAAACTAAAAAGAAGGCTGTAGGCAGAACAGCGAACTTTCTATTTCCCAGCTGTTAGCACTCCTTTTGGTTCATCCTGAGCAGTGATGTGGTGTTGACCAAATCCTGATTTTAGATCCCTGCTTACTGGCTATAACAATGCTATAGCCTCTACCCTGAGCACAATGCCATTGTGCACATCTCTGCTAACCAAGAAACCTCTACAATTTGAGCTCTCATTGAAGCTTTATTTGGCAGCTGAATGTTTGAGTGTGGGGGAGTAGAGGGGATTCCACATGTAATATTTTGGGAATTCTTTTTGTGCTGGGTGGCTTGTCTAGGACATAAAGATAGAAGTTGCTGAAAAGCTGCAGCTGGACAGTAACCCTCTGGAATGGAGCGTGGCTGACGTTGTACGATTCCTCAAGTCCACTGACTGTGCACCACTGGCAAGAATTTTCCTTGATCAGGTATGATTCTCTGTCTGTTCAAATGTTGAATCTGTTACTCTAATGAATCACAAAAAGAAGCTAGTTTAAATTTTATAATAGGGTTTTGAGGAAACAAACGCATGCACAACATTCTGCAGTTTGGGAGAGGAGGGTTAAGGGAATGACCAGAATTTTTCAGGTTTCTTAGTACTCAGTGGAGGACGTTTTGGTCTGTGGGGCATCTGAATCCCAACATGCCTACAACCAAGCAGCATGAAGGCAGGAGCCTGTTTTCTAGGAGATACAGTTTTGCCACTTGTGTTGACTTTTCCAAATTATGAATGTTTTCCATTCTGCAGACTAACTACAGGTATCTCAGTGTTGTACAGCTGCACAACAAGTGAACATTTTTGTGTTGAAGTATGACAACTAGAGTACAAACATGAGTCAAGTTAACATTGTTCTTGCATCTTGGTTAAAATTTGCCATGAAAAAACATCATCTATCAAAACTGTAGTACTGAAACTGGTGATGAATACGTTTTTTGATAGATGTTCCGGAAGATGTACTTTTCCTTGCAGAACCTCTGTTTCTCTAAAAAGATGCAGAGGTTAGGTAAAGTGACTTTCTGCATTAAGTTTTCTTGGTTTCTGTTACTAGTTTATTTTTTAAAAATAGCATCTCATGAGGTTCTGTCTCTTAGCCAGTGAATTTGAGCTGACATTTTAAGAAAGGAGTTAACTTGTTCTGAGAAAGAGAGATTTTTTTTTTTTTTTTTTTTTTTTTTTTAAGCTGTCTGGAGTAGCACGAAAGAAACGTCTAATTCCTAAACAGTCATGAATCTGAAATTACAGCAAGCCAAAGCTGAAGGAGCAGGGAAAATAAAAATGCAAAGTCACTATGGAGTTTTTGTCTTCCAACAGGAAATCGATGGCCAGGCACTGCTGCTGCTGACCCTGCCCACCGTTCAGGAGTGTATGGACTTGAAGCTTGGGCCAGCTATTAAACTTTGCCATCACATTGAGAGGGTCAAACTTGCCTTTTACCAGCAGTTTGCTAACTGAGGAGCAGCCAAATTGAAGTGGACCTTTGAAGCACAACTACAAAAACATGCTCCTTTCTCTCTATCAAGGAAAGCCAAATGAAGTTAAACTGGGGCCCTGGTGACCTAAGAGCATCTGTCAGCCTCAGTTTTTCACTTTGACAAAAGGAAGACAACATCTGGAGCAAAATGCCAATGCAAACACAGGGGCTACTCTACCAGCTGCCAGCTCGGGAACACAATAGTCTCTTGCTCTATGGTTCCCTTTTTTAAATATATTTTTTAATTATTACAGAAAAGTCTCCTCTGGTGGGAAATGACATTTCAATAGTTCTGTTGGCACGGAACTTTAAAAGGAGAAACGGATCCTGTTTACATTAGCATGTAGGCTGCCAGAAATAACCTTTCTCTGTTCCTCATGATTCACAGAATCCCCTTCCCTCCCTGTGGACGAACACTTGCTTTACCACAGCACTGGCTTTGGAATGTGCTTTTTGCACATTCATGTGTTAATGTTGAGTTTTTTAATGAATTTGTTCATTGTTAGGACAACAACATGGCCATGGGGTTCTGAATGTACAGTATACCAAGAGTGTGGTTCCTTTTGGGTTTTTTTTTGTTTATTTTGGGTTTTTTGTTTCGTTGTTGGGCTTTTGTTTCATTTTGTTTTTACTACCTCTGTAGCCTGAACAGTAGAAGTGATGAACTAAAAAGGGAGGGAACTACTTCTTCTGGACAAATCATCTGTAGCTACACAGCAGTCTCTCTTCTGTAGGCATGTCAGGAGTACAAATCAGTGTCAGCATACAGAGCTTCTGTTCCAAAGCTTTGGCTGAAACCTGTGTAGGCTTAACCTAGATGTTACCTTTTTCTCAGATGTCAGAAAACTTAATTATTTTGCACTTCTCTTACAGACAGGCTGTAGGAAAAAAGGAAGGAAAGAGAAAGTGCCTCTGCATTTTCTGTATTTTGGTTGTCAGATAAAATTTCTTCTTTTTTTGGTTTTTTGTTTGTTGGGTTTTTTTTAAATTGTGTGACGTTATTTCCTTTTTCTTATAGCAAACAATTGGGCCACGTACACAGAGCCTGTCAGCAGACTTTTGCTTTGCTACTGGAACATCTTTTTAGAGAATAAACTAAGAAAACTGCAATCAATAGAGGACTGCAACTTAGCTCTGCCAGTGTTTGCATACTGGAAACTATCTTATGAGCATGACTTTGTATTTTTAACTATTTACAGCTGCTCAGGATCAGACTTGATGAAAATGTGGCAGGTTGGGAAAGGGTTTGTGTGCTTTTTTTAGGGAAAAGGAAAAGGACCAGAGAGACATCTAGTTACATCAGTAGATCCACAGTAGGATGAACTGCTGATTTTAATTTTCCAGGGTAACAAAACCCAATCAGCCATTTGCTGTATACCTGTGCTTTACACTTTAAGTAACAGGGCTTACCTTACTTTCCATTAAAGATGTGGGAAACTTGCAACAGGCTCAAGATCTGCATCAAAGAAGCATTGGGTTTCAGATGGCTTGCATTCATTCACTCTGCCTGTTCTCAGAGTATTTGGAGCAGGAGCTTTATGTGTGCAGCCCTGTTCCTTTATCTCCTATTCAAATATACATTTTTGCAGAAAGCCCCTGATAGTAAGGCATTTGAGGTAGGAAGGTGCTCACTGCAGGAATTTGTTTAGGAAGGATGCATTTGCTGGTTTCTGATAAACACTGGTTACTCTGGACAAATGGATTGATTCAAGTGTCTCTTAGGCCTAATGTGATCGGTTATTCTGATGCTGTGAGCTGTAGGATTCAGCAAGGAGGTCGCCTGTAAACTAAGAGCTGAGTTGGCACAATCTATGTGTCTGTATCTGCCACATAGGTGGTGAGAGGGAGCTACCTCCAATGAAAACTGTTTAGAGTAAACGAAGCTAAATAACTGGGGTTTATTTCTTTTGCCCCTTAGAATAACTGCCTAGTCAAGGCCGAACTATTTACAGAAGTGCTAAAATCAGATTTTTTTTTTTTTTTTCCAATTCCAGAATCAAAACATAAATGTTAGACAGACTGTTTACTAGCTGAGTATTCTTGAGGGAGGGAGGGCAGTGTGTAGCTGGGACAATTTTTTTCTCCCAAGTTGAAGCAGAGTCTGGAAACATAATTAAATTGAAATCAAAGTGCTCCTTCTTCCTCACACCAGATACATGGCCAATAAATGGACATTTTAGCTCTTCATTTTGTGCTTAGGTCATCTGCCTGTACTCCGTTCCCTTAGGACAAGTTCAGTGATTAGCCATTAGGCCTGAAAAATTTTTTGAAAGAAACATTGCTGCTTTGCTGTCAGTGTCTTGTCTTGAAAAATTTGACCAGCAGAGAACTTTTGGGCTGGAAGATGATGCTTTTGGATCATATTTATCATTCTTCAGGGTTTCCAGAACTCTGATGCCCAGCAAAATTAACCTGCATAGCCAAGAGATGTTGGTTCCACCTTTCCCCATTGACAGATAGATGTCTTTTTAAGTAGTTGTCAGGAGAGAACAGAGCTTAAAGGGTAATTTAGTGAACCTGTTAACACAGCACCTAGGGTTTTAAATACAAATGTCATACTTCTTTTTCTCAGTAAATAAAGCAGTCAGCAGTTTCAGAGGGTAGTGGATACTTACTGATCACCTTTGGCATGTTTTATAGGCTGGATTTTTCTGCCTTGTTTTGGGAGGCACTGACAGTCTGGTCCCAATGGGATCTATTTTTGTTGAGATTTTCAAAAGGGTTGTTTTCATTATTTGTGAAATGTTTTTATGCTGCACATGGGTACTGTACACTCTGTTTCCTGGAAAAAATGCACTCTTTTATTGCTGGATTTAAAAGGGATAATTGGGGCTTTATCTTGATGGATGGTGTTTCTACTTGACTGTGTTTCAAGTTCCTCTTTCTCTATGTGTGGCAGATGACACAACTGCACTTACATTTGTCCATCTTATTCCAACATGACTTGAAATCAGCTCATGTGCTGCTTTAGTTGCTCTGTTTCTTCAAAACTGGATTTTGGGTAGCTGATGGCTGAATCTTGGCTTTGGGTGATACTGATGTTTCACCAGCAGGAGTTGCTGGGACTGCAGTAATTTAGGCTTCAGGGATTTGTGCTGTCCTCTACCACATCCATTCACCATAAGATATGACAAAGCTGGAGTCCAGGAGAAAGACAGTGGTGTCTTGCACAAATGCCTTCACTACAAGAAAACGAGCCTTCCATTGGGCCTCGTGTACTGTTTATATGGATGGTGAAAGGAGATGTCCCTTGGCTGACCCATTGAGGGTTTGTATTCTTGCTTGTCTTATTTTCATATGTATTGTACAGTCTTGGTTTTGCACATCGTAGCTTTAGAAACCTGGTGGTGCCTCCATATGGCACTCATACTGTGCTAAGCTTAACCCTGTTAGGCAGAAAGATTTTGTTGAGTTACTATAGTGTGCTTTCTGCACCAACACAAGGAGTCCATAATAGAGAAGTATTTGACCTCCAAAAATGTCCAGGAAGGTTAATGTGGTAGAATTATCCCCCAAAGCATGAGCAGCTTGCAGTCCATCCTAAACTGAAAGCAAGCCTTTCAGAAGAGGAGAGGTGCAGCACTGATCTTGGTGAATGAAGACTACTTTTTTCTAATGCTAAACATTTATGAAAGTTGCTCTTTGAGGAATGAAATAAAAGGCAGATTCATTTGTGTGTTGTATAGAACTCCAGGAGTGTTTGCAGTCTCTCCTGGGATTAATGGAAACAGTACATAGAGAGTTTGGGAGTGGTTGTTAAGATTACTTTGTCTTGTCACAACTTTCAGCAGTATTTTGTCGTTGTTTTAGGATTTGCTAGTGTTTATTCTTGATTCCAATGATGCTTTAAAGGAGGGAAGGAGTATTTAGCTGCTAGGTCCACAGAAGTGTAAATATATTTACAGTTGATTGGACTGAGCACTCCATTCTTCTGTATAAAGTACAAAGACTTGGTATGTTGTTAGCAAAAGGCAAAGTGGCTTGCGAGATTTTTGAATGTAATGGAATAGACTTCAAAACTACAAAGCTCAAACTGGAGACTGGATACCTTTGGACCAAATCTGTTGTTAGAGGAGAAGCTACTAGCTGAAGTAGCCTTACCAGAAAGCCAAAAATACAATGATTCTATACAAAGCTACTCCTTAACCAGTCCTGTCACATAGTGGCAGGCTGGTTACTGCTACTGTGAGCTCAAATTACCTAAAAGTAACTAAGCACAAAGACATAGGCTCTGTCAGGAGACTTCAGATGTTGGCTGAAGGCTCCGTTTTGAAGGGATTGTGTTCTGAACGCACATTTCAGAGTGCTGCCAACCTTCCCCAAACATGCATGTAGCCTTGTTTTCAAAGGCAGCGTTTTGGGTAAAGATGGGACTTGGGCACACCAGATACAACAAGCCTCTTCTATTGTTATGTGTTTTTCTGGGGGGAAAAAAAAAATAAAAAAAATCTGTATGAAATATAGCAAAAATGAGTTCAGGTTAGTGACACTTTGACTCCATGGTCATTTCTAGCTTCCTCAGCGTCGCATCTGTTCTGAAACGCACCAGACATATGAACGGACTTTTTGATGAGAAGACGAAGTTATTCTGTTAGGTGCAAAGCCAGCAGTGTTTGGCTTAGCTTTAAGCCATGGAAGCGAGCAGGTCTTGCGTTGACAAAATTCAGAGGCAGCAGGTCTAACTGACTTAGCACAAACATGGGCACAGAGCCTATGGAAGTCCTCTAGCCTTGCACAGTTCAAGAGGAACAGGCCTTCTGCTTGAGACACGGGGACGGCTCGCTCAAGTTGTGTGAATGAACAATGAGGTCCGGGCACCAATGAATTCTTGCCCAGTCTGGAAGTTGTTGAGCACCAGTTTCCAAGAAACCTCGTGGAAAAAAAAATTCTGGAGGTGTCATGTTTCTCCTCTCCTCTTTCTTTTTTTTTTTTTTGTTTCTGTTTAAAATAAATTTTAAATAATCTTTGTAGACAATCAGAGGTCTTCTAGGAGACTCTATCCTAAAGGGTACCTGCTCTCTACCTGCGGGCCTCTTTCTTATACTAACTCATTGGAACTGATGCACTTTTCCTGTATTTTGCCTTTTTTAATTAGCTGCTTGTTCTTAAACAAAGATTTAAATGCATATTGTGTTGTGTCCCTTCTGCTTGTTGTTTTATCTTTCTTTAACTTTAAAAAAAAAAGTATATATGCAGTGAGACTGAAGGACTACATGGAAGAGAAACATGCACAAGAAAATATGCCTATTAAGTCCCACCATTGTTTGAGCAGGTGTAACAATTTAATCAGAGGATTTTTTAAAAAATATTTTGGATGGATATTTTGCTTGTTTTGTCTGTAAATAGTGTACATAAGTTTGTGGTATATGACAGTTTTAAGTGGTTGTAAGAAAATTAAAAAAGATGCTTAAACTGTTACTGATGGCTTTCGTGTTAATATAATGATAAATACTGCTGCTTACCATGAGCAATCTTCTGTCTTACAAAAGTGGGGGTAAAACTGTATAGTACGTTCCATTATTTGCATAAAAGGTAAATGCAGACCACATAAATACCACTTGCACGAGCTTCATGTTAAGAGCTTGATTGGGTTGTATACAGTTCCCTCAAATGCAGGAATCCTATTTCTCTAAGCCGCGTTCTAAGGTAACAGATTGTGTGTTTCACAGGATGCTGAGGCTAATATACAGGAGCTGAGGACAGAACCTACGAATCAGGGTAATTTTCTTTTACTGCTTTCTTTGAACATAAGGAGCTGCTTGGTACAATCTGAAGCAAACCTTGCAAATGCTGCTGCTCCTTCTGGATGGTTTTGTAAAGGTTTACACTCTCCCGTCAAGTCGAAATTTTAAAAAGTGCTGGCTTTGCTTTCTCTGAATAACATGAAGGTCCACAGGATGTTTCAGAAACAGGTTAGCCTTGCAAAGTTCTTGTTTCCTTACTTAGCATTCCAACAGATTGTACTCGTGCGCTCCTTGGCACTTGTTTCTTGGCTGCGCTTCAGTTGTCTTGAGCTGATTTTATACCGGGTGCAGGAGATGCATAGGAGTGGGATGAAACTGATTTGCTTAATACTGTCTTTAAACATCTATAAATATTTAGGATTTAAGGTAGATCTTTCACTTGCCTTCACAGAGCACTGTCTACTTGAGAGAAATCTGAAGGCTTATAAATAGCACATACCAGGAGGCAGTGCGTTGTCTGCCACAGGTTTCAGAAGGGCTTATAGGAGTCATGAGGAGCTGAAAACCCTTGAAGAGGTATTTTTGGGGAATGATCTATTTTAAAGCAGGGAATATGGAGTAACACAAGGCATAAGCCCTTCAAGTTATGTTTCCAGGTTCATGTCTGAAACGTAAATGTTGTGTGTAAAAAGCATTATGTAAATCTTTAACCAGTATAAGCGTCCAGGTCAGGTATGTGTGTGGAACATTTAACATTTAACGTTCAGCAGCAGCTGTGAAAGCTTAAAAACCGCTCCTGGGTCACAAGTAAATAGGTCAGGCCCACGTTTGAGGTGTGGTGCTTGATGGTCGTGATCCTTGCGTGCAGGGGGGAGAACTTTGGTCCTCCTTTCTTTTAGATAACTCTATTTGCATTCCTGAACTCTTGCTTTTGATGCAGCTCAAAGCAGAGGAGCGTTGACTTGGGGTGCAGAGGCAGTGCATTCTGGCCGTCTGCTCTGTAAGTCAGAGAATTGAGAGCATTTCTCTTCCTAGCTGCAACTTCCTGATGTTTATGGCACAGCCTGAAATACCAGAGAAATCACTGCTGTGTGCCAGTGCTGTTGGCATCGCCTGCCAGGAAGGACAGTCACGTAGGTGGGTTTGTAAGATAGATGCAACAAATGTCATTATTTGAACAACTATTGCTTCATGTGCTCTGCTTAGTTTTCTGATAGACTTAAACATGTTGTACTTTCTGGGTCGTGCTTATCAGTGAATTCATATTTAGACTGGGATTTTAATTATTTAAAGACATGCAAGAAACAGTGTTAAGAAAAAACTACACTGCAATGTGACCTAGGCTGATCCTGCACTAAAACTAAGAACCTGAACTCGAGTGCAGTTCTGCCTTGTGATTCAGAGGGCATGGTCTGATGGGATCGGTCAGGCTCAGGGGTCAACAGGTGCATTTTCTAAATGAAAATGCTGACGTGTTATGTTTTACTCATTCTGCCGTTGGTTGCCCTTTTAGAAGAACAAGCGTTTTTGCTAAAGAATACAGGTCATAATTTTTTCTTTCTAGTTTGATGTCAAACTTGCCTGACCTGTGGGTCTGAGCTGTAGCTGGTGCATAAGCAGGTCCTCGGGTGGGCGCGGTTCTGACCCGGGGCTTCGTCTGTTGGGGCTGCAGCGCGACGTGGAAACCCTTTGGATGCTGCAGCCAAATGGCGTTTTGCGGCCGCCCCAAGAACTAGACGCTGGTGAGCGGAGCCGAGGCGCATTAGCAGCTGCCTGGCTGGCTGCCGGCTCTTGCCCAACGGCAACGGGAAGGCCTGGGGAACGTTACTGCGCCTGACCCGCTGTTGTGCCTGAAGCCCGCGGCAGCTCTCCGCCCTCTCCTCCCGCAGAGGTGCGCGGGGGGAAGGAACCCTCCTC
>NW_009229119.1:0-59739 GCF_000690835.1 Fulmarus glacialis
CCAGCCCACGCCGGAGGCTTCAAAAGGGAAACAGGCCTTCGGACGTGTACATGAAAGCTTCAGAAGTGTCCTAAGAGACTAATGGAAGAGCATTAACTCTGCCACTGCAGCATCCGTAGTTTTCATGCTAGTTTAGCATCCCTGTTGATGCATTTCATCGCTTGTCGCCCTGGCCATTTTCCTTCGGTGTTTGACACTTCCAGGCTTGTTTTCTTGGTACCTGTGAGTTTTCTGGCACTTCGACTTCTTCAGGATTACGACGTGTCCGGGGACCTGTGCTTAGTTTGCCTTGAGCTTGTGTTGATGCCCAAACTTTTGAATAAAAACTTATTTCCTGGGTGAACTCTTAGCACGGTGTTCGGGGTGGTCTAGCTTGTTTGTCTCCTGCTAGGTTTTGACGCTAAATGTTGCCTGGGGGAATAGGGAGCCAGTTGGCTTTTATACCAGGGCGTCTGGCACAGTCCTCTTTGCAGCTGAAGACTTTGCAGGGCTATAGCTCGTTGAATTTGGAGGCATTTTTGTGAGTGTGATTGTTACTACTTACCTGGTGTTGAGCTTCAGGATGCTGGATTCAGTATCTAAAGTATCTGAGAGCTGGCTGATGGTTTCCAAATACTGAGAATCTCTGCACAGAAGGCTCTGGTTGTACCCTCTTGAGTTGTTGTAGATTCCCATTCTCCTGCAGTGAGCAATGAAGCCTAACTCATTAACTATTCTTAAGATAGTAATTTCTTCCTGTAGTAAAAGCTCCTGTTAAACTCACAGTAACTGAACTGTGTGTTTTAATGACCTAGAAAAAGGTGTGGCCTTTGAATCGGCGTGGTTGACCCATCTAATCTTTGCCAGTGCTACCAATTCTATTGCTTAGACTTACAGTCTTACACTACTCCAACAGCGATTATTTGACCTTGTGCAGCAGTTAATGAGCGTCTTTGTAGAGGATGATCTTAAGCAAGTTGTCACCATCCCTTTGGACAGTTTATGAAACTCGTCTTTTGAGATTCCTCTGTGGTTGTTACGTGACTTTGTCAGAGATCTCTGCCTGTAAGACCAACACTCACGCTAGTACCAGGCTTATTTTATTTGAATGATACTTTGCTGTGGCTATCCACAGAAGGCGAAGGAGCCTGTTCAGTGAACAGCAGAGTCTCAAGTTTTCATGAAAAAGTTCTTGAACAAGAACTGGTGGTTATCAGTAATCTACCAGGAGCGTGGAAGTATGTGAAGAGCATTCTTTACCTCCTACTTGTCTATAGGTATCTTAAGTATACAGGTTCTGAGTATAATTCTGTGGTAATGCACAATAACCCAGTGGAGTCTCTTTGACTATTTTCTGCTACCATGATATTAAGAAACCCAGTTTCTCATATGGAGACATCAGGTATATGCATCATGTTTTAATTTGTGCTAATATAAAATGGAGAAAAGACTGCTGGCTTATAGTAGTCTTTGTGAAAGTGAATTAACATCTATCTTAAGAGTTATTTGCTCTGAAAAATGCCGCACTTTCTTCTTTAAAGAAAGTGGCTATCCTGGATTTTGTGTGCACTGTATGTTTATGTCTTGGGCTTGTTGTAAAATAAAGGACTGTAAATATATAGCGCTCAGGATGCTAAACCAGGGCAGAGTTGAGACTCGGTCTTGTCTGCGTGCTGCTCCTTTGGATGTGCTGTCTTAGCAAGCCTGCTCTGAAGGACAGAGATCACCCTCTGGCTTAAGGCAAATACAGTGATGGCATAGCTGACAAATATAAAGCAAGTGGCGGGTTGAGGGAAAAATACAGGGTTTTTTGGAAGGGCGGGGCAGGTTTTTATTTGGGCCATACAAAGCTGAGTTGTTATATAGGATTCAACCAAGAAACTTCCCGATACAGTAGAAGATTCAGGGAACTATCAGCTTAACCGTTGAGAATGAGTAACCACTTGGGAACGTCCTTGTACCAACTCAATTTGGCGTAAAGCTTCTGATGATGGGCACACTGCTAGAAGAGTGCACCTCTATTTGGATAAATAAATAATATTGATTAAAATTACTAAATTGTGAAACTAATGACTAAACTTGTATTTAAAAAAAAAATTGAAATATTTTGTTTCCAGTCTTTCTTGGTGATTTTTTTTTTTTCCCCCTCCCAGATTTCGGGCATAACTCCCTCTAATTTCATATTACTGATTAGGAATTAAACACCATAAAGAAGTATCTAGACCCATCTGAACAGCTGAATCAGATTCTGGTATTACAGTTGAAATGATAAAATTCGGTCTGTATTGTACTAGTATTCATAGAAACATCACAGAACAGCCCAGGTTGGAATGGACCTGGAAGGATTGTCTAGTCCAACCTTTCCTGGGAAAGGCAGCCTAGAAAAGATCATCTAGCACCCTGTCCAATCGCATCTTGGAAACCTCCAGTGACAGGGACTCTACCACGTCCCTGGGAAGTTGTTCCAGTGAATGATTGTTATCACTTTCTTTCTAATGTTGAGATGAAACCGCTTCTCGTGCAACTTGTACCTGTTGCCCCTTGTCTTCTCCATGTGGCTTCCTGTGAAGAGAGAGCTTCCATCCTCTTTGTAGCTGCCCTTCCAGTACTGGACTACTGTGATGTGGTCCCCCCTGAGTCTTCTCTTCTCCAGGGAGAAGAGACTTAACTCCTTCAGTCTTTCGTCACAGGGCAGGCTCTCCAGCCCTTTGATCATCTTTATGGCCCTCCTTTGGACCCTCTCCAGACTGTTTTATCTAATTACTGGAGTGTTTTGCTTGTTTGGGGTACAAAAAGTGTTGCTAAAAGTTTCATGATTTTTGTTTTACTATTGTATTATTTCTTGAGCATATTAAATCTGAACATAATAGTCTTTACCTTTAGAAGGACTTGAAACAAGCCTAGTCTTCGATCTTGCAATATATAAAAAGGTTTTCAGTAGTTTGAGAGACTTATTTCGGTGTTATGTTTTGATGTTAGAGTGGAAGATTTACTCGCAAAGTTCTGTAAGTCGACATTTTTATACTTAGTTCTTCACTGCCTTTTCCAGAGGAGTTTCTACTTAATTTCTGGAGATGTTTTTAATTTGAAACAAACCTCCTAAGAGGACTTGGCTAGATAAACCAGTACTTTCACCTTTAGAATCTAAACTGTTTATTATGAATGGACACAACTGTAAGGAGACTATTTTTTAATCTTTCTTTAAGGAGAAAATGCACTCTTATTTCATAGCCTACGAAAACCTACACTTTTGACCTTGATGATGTATTTTTTCTCTTTTACTGACTGTGTTGTTTTGTGATTTTTAGACTGTATGCTGAGGATTTGGGTAAAGGTTGTTTGTAGGTATTACAGTCTTAATAATGGCACCACTTAATGTTAACTCAGTTCATTCTTAACACAGTGACCAAACTGCATTTGCCAGCTCTTTATTCAAAAAGCCCAGTTGCAGAGCTTGCATTCCTTACTGGTCCAGGCAAATTAAATTTGTTGATCATGCAGTAATAACCTCTGTTCTGTTGAAATCTCTAAACCTTTGTTGCTAATACCTCTAAAAGGTTTTCTTCTTTCATGTACATTTGATGACTCGTGTAACATTTAGATGTAGTTCCTGAATACTATGTGTTTTCAGTTTTTAGCTACGGTTTTAAGTTAATGTGGCACGGAATGTTTCTTGGGAATTTTATCTTCCCCTGACTGCAATTTTCTTCTTTTTAAATAATTTATTCCAATATCATTCTTTCAGCTACACAGTCGTAAGGATTGTCCAGAGGAAAGCTGCATAGGCAATTCTGTAATTGAGCACTGGCACACATGAAAACAAAATACCACAGAATAGAGTCTAACTCCATGTGTCTTTCTCTGGTGTGTTGCATGCAACAGCTGAAACCTTTTTTTGTATTTTGGGATACTGTGGTGGTATTCTGCAAATTGTGTAATTAGCCATGCTTTAGTTCACAAAATTAATTGCTTAAAGTTTGGAATTAAGATCACATGGGCACACACATGCAAAAGGGAGGAAGTAAGATTGTTTGTGCAGTCTTAAATCTGCTATGCTCTGAAATGTAGCAAAATAAGTCCGTGAGAGTGTGAACTGTCTTTTACTATTTCCAGTTATGCCGTTTTATTGTAAGGGAAGATCAGTTGTCCGTGTATAGGTATTACTGTGTTACTGACATGGTAATAAAGTAGTGTCTTTGCATGCAGCCATGATTAATGACGGAAATCCTTGAATTACAGCTCAACTTCTCCACTTGCCCTCATTCC
This sequence comes from Fulmarus glacialis, assembly GCF_000690835.1. Lineage (NCBI taxonomy): Eukaryota > Metazoa > Chordata > Aves > Procellariiformes > Procellariidae > Fulmarus > Fulmarus glacialis. Next base: position 4,246 of record NW_009229119.1, read on the forward strand.
AGACCAACTGGAGCAGTATTCCTGTTTGGTTTTTGTACTTGCTTATCTCCTCTGAACTCCCATTAAATTGTTTCTTGAGACTCAGATGTTTTGCATTTAAAAATGAGCTATTAAACTGAAAGCAGAGGAAAGAAAGGTCTCTTGGAATATGTGGAAAGAGATTTAAATTTAGGACCAGTGATTGTGCTGCTGTTGGCTTTGTTTTAACATCTAGAAGGCAGCTGAAACTTGTCTGAAATGAAAAATTTCAAGCACAGTTTAAATTTTTTATTTTGTGTATATGTAGGTGGGTGGGAAGTCTGTGCTAAAAGAGCTGTGAGAGGGATAAATAACTGAAGTTTGCTGGCATAAGGTTATTTAGTCCAGTAGAAGAAGAGTTGCAGGGCAGTGACACAAATTACATACTGTAAATGAGCTACAAAATGTCAGAGGAAATTCACTATCAGTAAGTGTAAAGTAATACGTGTGGGAGAACATGGATCGAGGTGGGGGGCAGCGTTGCAAGCTGTACTGCAACGTGAAAGATTTTTCGAATTCAAACTATTGTAGTTTAGGAAAGAGAGCTCGAGTCATTGGGACTGTTAACTGTAGAACAGCAGGTCTATTTCCAGTTGCCATCTAGGAGAGAAGCGGTGTTGGGAATTACTGAGGTAGCAGTAGCAAGGAAAATAGAAAAGGAATTGTTACGCCTTTGAAGGAATCTCACCTTCCCACGTCTTGAAGTGTGTCTGCTCTTTTGGTCACGTCAAAGATGTTAAAACTAGAAAAAGCATGCTAGAGTGACATGCATGATGGAACTTAACAGAATGATCTATGTATTGGGAGAAACTTACATTAAGGTTTTTGTTTTGAGAGAAGGTATCTGAGCTTACAAAAGGAGTGTATATAGAACTGCAGATGAGACTTGGAGAAAGCAAAGAATGTTTATTTCTGTAAAATAAGAAACAATAAAAGGATATAATTTCAGAGAGGTTTTGTGAAATAAGGAGGAAGAATGCTTTTTCTACAGAGACTAATTGTTCTGTGGCACTTCTTGCCGTAAGGTGACGTTAATGTATCAAAGCATGTACCTATTCAGACAGCAGTCTGGGTAAAGACATGGCAGCCCATATGTGGGTCTGTCCTCCATAAATCAATGCATATAATCTTTGAGTAAAAAAACCTCTTAAGGTTAGATTGCCAAGTGGAAAGTATTTTGTCATTGCTTTTTTCTTTCTTCAAATACATGCCATAAGATACACAAGTCTTTCATCTGGGCACTATGATTGCTCTAATGTGCATCCTAACTGAATCAAAACTACGCTCAGTTTGCCTTTGCTCTGTTCCAGTGTGTGCTACTTGGGCAAAATAGAAAAAAACTCTTTGTTTGGCACTTCTTCATCCCAGGCTGCATTTGTGGAAATGGAGTATTGACGGAATCATCTCACTGGGTTTGTGTCACCTATTTTGGTGGGGTGAGTTGGTCTCAAGCTTGTGAGAATTCATAAAACACTATGATGCAGCATTGTCAGCTGGATTTTAGGTCAGAATACAAGGTTTTGATGCTCTTTGCAGCAGTAATCTCCCTCAGCCTGTGAATTGCATGCAAGCTGCCACCCTCACCTGCCATGCTCCTTACATAAGGGAATGGGGGAAACGGAGCAAGATTTCTGCTCTAGTTTGTAGTCACTGATAGCAGTTGCAAGCTGGGCTCCTTGTCATGTTTGTCTAAAGTTAAGGTTTGCAGCACAAAAAAACTTTCTTCCCTTAAAACTAGAAATTAAAAAAAAAGATGAGCTTGCTGTCTCAGTGGGGGCCAGTGAAGAGCCCACAAAACCTAGAAAACTATCTCTTCCCAAGCAAAAGTCCCACTTGTTTGCATTGTTTTAAATCCATCTGTTAATCCAGCGTCTGGGAAAGCAGGCAATGCAGATCTTAAAAATACAGTTTCTGCTTTCCCAGTTGCATGTGATACATGCTTATTAAAAACACTTTTCTAGAAAGTCTTCCTATCTAAATGCTGCAGTATAAACAAAACTAATACTGATAGTGAAGTATTACTGTGGGGAAAGTGAAAACTACTTAAGTACGTTAGCTCTGTATGATTTAGAGTTTTAACAACAGCTTATAAAACTGGGCTTTTTTCTTCAGCGATGTCTAGTTCTAGTAACTGGTAATTTTAGTATTTACAGATGTCTTTCTAATATTAGCTCCGCTCTTCTTCTGGGGGGGGGGAAGCTGGGTCTGTTGAAACAGTTTAAGCATCAGATTTCTTTTCTGATTCCTCAGTTTAGAAAGTAAAGTGACAGGCAACTCAGCCGACAGACTGGGCTGCTGCAGTAACCTCATGGGGAAGCGGTGGTGAGATGGGGAATGATGGGCAACGTCTTCGGCTGAATACGGATTACAGATGTAACTGTAAGACACAGGAAAACCATCTTAAAGAGAGGCTAAACTTGGTAACTAGGAAAGAGCTATCTTTAGTTTTCAGCACGATGTTTGTAAGACCTCAAGTAGATGATCCATAAAACTCCAGAGCTTTTTTTGTGGTTTTGAAGAAAACCTGCATACCAGTCTGTATATCCAAACAAAAAGACAAAATTGGGGTGTCCTTGGAGAGATAGTTAATGAGCATTCAAAGCGTAGCCCAATTCCTTTTAAGTGAAAGCTATTATGGCAGTGCTACACATGATTGCTCATGTTTTGGGGTTTTTTATTGTTTTTTTTTTTTTCCCCCCCAAAGGGTAGGTGGCCTTTCAGCTCCTTAAATAAAAAAGAGTCTGCATTGGGACAGACATATGACAGAGGATTAAAATTGGATCGCTTATGCTACCACTGCTGCCAAGCTCCAGTTTAGTTTGCCCTTATATGCAGAGCTGAAAGTTGTGCTGGTATTTGAACTGATTCACAAGCAGGTCATAAGCTTCTGCCCTGAGGGTGACTCGGCTTATTAGAGAGGTGTAGTTGCTGCATACGGTTTTAATCCACTGCTGCATGTCTGTCAAACCAGTTAAAAATGTTTTTATACAGGTAATAAGTGCCACAAATAATCTTTCTCGTATTTAAAATCCATCTGCAGTAATTATAGCCACCTGTTAGAATCAAAGTGGAATAGCCTTGCACTGAAATCAGAGAAGAGCTGACTGCTTTGTCTAGCATGGTCAGTGCTAGTGACATGTAATACACAGGCCTATCTGGCAAGAAGACTTGTTTTGAAGTACTTTTGAGTGGTACTGGGTAACAGAATCAGAGACCATCTTTTTAAAATGACTTTTGCATCTTCATTTTTTTGGCACTGCTGTACTAGTTCTAAGGAGCTCTTTGAATCTGAAGGTGAAATTGAGGTTAATACTAAGGTTAATAAGGTTAATACTAAGTACAACTACTAAGTAGTCTCTGACTGCTGCATTCTTGCCAAGTTACTCTGTTTAGAATAACTGATGTTTCTGATAGCCAGTGAGAGGCTCAAAAATAAATAAAAATGCACTCTTGTATTGCAGTTGCGCATTCAGATCCAGTCAAAATAAGTAAAAATGAGGTCAGAAATGAGTAGTCACTTTTTCCAGAGCAAGATTCCAATTTGGTATTAACACTTGTTTAGTTGGGTGTTGTAGCTGAGATGTGCATAGAGCAGACATGTTTCCCAACAGCATGTACAATTCTGTATTCTTTCTAATTTTGCTTTTTATTAAAGCATCCGGGTTTGAAAAGCTTACTCAGAAACCGATTTCAAAAGTTGTCCTTTATCCAGAGATTACATCGTAATTTCTGGGACGTAAATATGCTTGCTGCTTTAAGGATCGAGCAACTCCAAATCTTGAGAAGAAAGAGAATTACTGGAATATATTATGTCAAGTGGTTTGTAGTTTAAAGAAAACCAAAGGTAGGGTTGCATTTGCGGCACAAATAAAACTATCTTCTGTGTACAGATACGACTGTCCTTGCTGCATAACAAAAAACTTTATTTACCACTCTTCTACGTTACTCACTAAGTGGATAGTTCTTTGAAGTTTTCTTTTTAAAGATGATGTTACAGACTTCATGCTTACCACCTAAGCTTTGATCAGAGATCTTATACCGGCATTTCTGTGGAGCTATGAATTAATTTGTATCTTAATATTGTGATATGGAATAGGCTTTTTTCTCTTTATGTGCTAGCAACAGAGGCCCAGTAGCCAGGACTGTCACTTGTCCACTAACCTGAGTTCAGTAACTTGCGCAGCATTGCACAGGTGCTTCTTGTGGAAAGAATAGCTCAGTTCTGTTGATCTGAGAGCAGTGTTTCTGTAGTTCCTTGCTTGATTGACTTAAACCAACACCTTTTTCAGCCAATAGTGTAAGTATAGGGGCCTAGCAGACAAAAGGCTTGCTTGCTTCTGGAGAACTTTGTCCTAAATAGAGCACAGAATTTGGGAAAATGGGGAAGGAAGCACATAATGAACTTCAGTCTTACGCTGGATGTATATGGGTTGTGTGGATAACCTCAGTTTATTCTCTCTCACAATACACAATTTCTTTGCATTCACTCTGCCCAACCTACTTTTCCTTAACCCCGACAATGGCCAAACAAACCCCCAAAAAGCTTAAATATGTTTTATCTTGGAATATGTTGACATTCTAGAATCAATTAGTGGTGTTGGAGCCTTTGTACTGACTGCTTGAGTTTCTGCTACAGTGACTTTAGTGTTGGTGAATGGTCCTCTCCTCCGTAGAACAGTAGTAGAAGGAGGTGACTTGCATCTGGTTGTTGGATACCATAGTCGTGAGCTTAAAGTAGAGGTGCAGGCTCAGACTTCTAAATTCAGCTCATCTGGCAGGAGGTGTGTTGTCTCATGATCAACAACTAAACTAATGCCTGTCTCTAACCGTCCTCCTCTTTCGCCCTTCATTGATCCTGCAGCCATCTTGCAACTCATGTCTTCCATTGAAACTTCTCTGCCTTGTCCTGTAGTACACTAGCAAGATTCTTGAGAGAACATGAGAGAAGCAGTTTTTGTTCTCCGTTTCTGTGACTGAATGTGAGCAAAATGAGATTTGTCGTCTCTGGAAATGTCTGAGCTGTATCAACACCCAATAGTATTTTTGCCTGAGGCAGGTTGATCAATACAGAAGGGAAAATAAGTAGATGTCTTTGAAACAGACAATGTCTGGCAACATTAACTGTAAGTGCTTTTAATATTTTGGTGGACTTGGGATTGGAGAGAGCAAAGCAGAAGACTGTAAGGTGTAAGCAACTCATTTCAGTCAGTAGTTTGGTAACTGCAATTTAGTTATTATTAAACTGTTAGTAATCTATATGTGTGTGTGTGTAGGCCAGAAGCGAGCACCTAAGCGGGGAGAAGAGCAAGGATTCAATAACAGAGGAGCAGAGGTGAAACAAGACAAAACTGAATGGAGACCATCTTTCAGGGAATACCGTTCCTATGAAACAGAAAGACAAGCAGAATTCACGGTGGAAAGGTATGTATCATAGAGGGAGAAGTAAGGTCCCTCATGGAGGATCTGCAGAAGGGTGGGAAGGGAAGGACTTAACCTTCTTAAAAACAGATCTAGTAGCCAGATGTAACTTGAAGGCATGGTTGCATTATTAATGTATAGATTTGTTGCAAGATGACTTAGTTTATCCCTGTCAGAGCTGTAATTTCAGCTTCCTTGCAGATTGATTTGGAGCAGTTTTGTTAAATGTTACAAATACAAGGCAAAACTGAAAAGTGTAAAGATCTGAAAACATAACCCCTAGTCTGCAACATAAATGTTCCTTTCTGAGCTCGTGTACCAAGCTTTGCAGAACATGTGCTGCAAGTTCTAAGTTGAATGGGTTTTACTGTTCAAACTGAAAATAAACCTGTCATACTATTTACTGCTTGGACAGTGAATGCATATCAATTTTGTTTTCTTTATAAGTACTGGAAAATTCTACCTAAACCTTTAACGCTTGAGGGTGTGGCTGTTCTTACTTTACATCACAATAGTTGTTATTTAACAAGTTCCCTGAAATTTTTAGCAGTTGCACATTAATCTTGGTTTAGACAGTGGAGCTACTGCCTGATAAAGTTGCTGAAGATTTGACAGTTTTATAGTGTTTTATTTAACTTCTCTATTACCAATAAACAGCTGAACTTTCTATTCCTGTTATCTGTAATAATTCCCCCTGAGTTCAGTTTACGTCCATTTTTAATGACAAAACTAATACAACTGTACTGTGTGCTGTGTAAAGATGCACTCTAAGCAGTGTTGTACAGCTACTGTTGTACAGTAGCTCTCATATACTGATGTCTCTCACAGCTGCACAAATACAAGCATATGAATTCTTTTCCCCTTCTTAACTGTTCTGTAGGAACAAAAATCTGACTAGAAATCTTCTTTTTAGACCAATTGAAAGATTAGATCGTGAAAGGCCAATAAGAGGTCGTGGTGGAGGAAGAGGTGGAATGCGAGGTAGAGGAAGAGGTGGTGGAATAAATAGAAGTTTCGATGGCTTTGATCAAAGAGGAAAACGTGAATTTGAAAGACAAAGTGGGACTGATAAAACGTAAGTGTTCTGTGTGCTGCTTTTTACTTGGTATACAAGTAAACAATAATCAGCACTGCAGTAATGTCTCTTAAGTATTCTGTTCCCTTCTTCTGTATCCAAGTTGGCTGGCAAAAAGTGAATACTGGTTTTAGTTTGAGGTCCTAAGGAAAAAAAGCTCTTAAACTCACAGAACCCTGTTTCTCTTTCTAGAGGAATTAAAGCAGATGACAAAAAGGGTGGAGGAGGAGCTCGCAACTGGGGAACAGTTAAAGATGATACGAGGTACAGCATACACTTGTGCCCCACTGTAGATCATCATTTTCTGAGGCCCACCTTAGATCATTATTTTCTGTTCATCAGTTTCATGTCCATTTTGAGCTTTATAAGCCTTGCTTTCTATTAATTCTTGTGATGAATGTTGTTGTGATGAACATAGTTTTACAGTTTTCTGAACTCGTCTCCTTCATGAGATTAAATTGTAGCAAAAGCATGAGGATGTTTCTTCAGTTAAGACTGCCAAAATCTTTTGATTGGGACCAAGTTGTCTTTTAATTGAAGTAAGTTACAGCTTTTCTCAATAGTCAAGGAAGTGGGACTCTGGTATTTAATGGCATTTCTACAAAATGCCGATTAAAAGATCAAAATTCTGTTAGTGCGTTTAAAGTCCAGTTTCTTTTTCTCAAGTTGTATGTATCATTTCTAAATTGCAAAACTGTAATACGATTCAGTGTGGCTCTAGAGGTAATATTTAGCTGACTTTACCACTGAAATACACTTTAAAATGCACAGGAGGATCAGTAACAGAATGTGATGGCTTATTAATGGTCAGATCAAAAAAACCTGGGAATTTTCAGTTTAATTCTATATTTCTCTTACTGGTTTCTGTTCAGATTTGTGAAAAGTTCACTGGAAATGTCGGGGTTTGTCCATTCTTTGCACCTAGCAATATGCTACTCTTTCCAGTAGCTTTTGTTCTCATGTGCATCTAGAGCTCTTTAATTGAGAACTCTTATAAAGGACAGAGAAAAGGCATCACTTTGAACTTACAGCATACATCTTTGCCCACATGCACATTCATTCACAAAATTGTTTTAAAAATAAAATTTTGTTTTTAAAACTTACATGGTAGATTCAGGCAATCTGGCTAAAAGGCTGAAAAATGCAGCCTTGATGGGTAATAATTTTGGGACTTGATATTCCAAGTTCTTCTGAAAGATTGTACTAACTTCTATCTCTTCTATAATATTTCATACTAAAAGTAAAAGATTGGTTAGGTACTCTGGCTTTTCAAAACAAAGGATTAGCTAGGTTAACATAGTTCTGAGCTGATAGCACAGAATTAGCTGACCAAAAGCACAAAACTAGCTTCTGTAGGATATCAGGGAAGGTTGTGTAAACTTTATAAAGTGCAAGAAACTTAAGATCCTTTATATTTATTCTCCCTAGTTAAGTTTTTTTTTCAGTTCAGTAGCATCAGAACTTATGATATAAACATGAGATATCAATGCTTTCTTGTGATGTGGTGCGTGTGGTAGAAGTGACATTAAATTGGAGTTGTCTAAGTAACTCTAAAAGCACGTCTGTGCCTTAATTGTACTCAATGATGCATCAAAGCTAGAATGTGTTAATTTTAAATATGTATGCCTACCAATGGAATGGAAGTAAGTATGCTACTCTTCTCGTTTGACGGTGAACTAATGTCGGTGTTACAGAAAATACAAACTTGGAGTATGAATTTTGCCATATAATTTCAACTTTAATAGTTAAAAAGAAACAGAAAGGCAAACCCAAACATCAGTGATACACTGTAATCAAGTACTGATATTAGTATTCATGATTGAATTATTTTGTCTTCATGCATGCTTTTCACTTTTTTGATTAAAAGTACGTAGAAGTCGGATTTTCCTAATACTTCTCATATTGTTAGTTGCTCAACTAGTCACTTAGTAGATCTACTGCCTGCTTATGATCCTAGAGTTTTTCTCCTCTATTTTTTTCCCTTCCTAAGGAATTCTGGAAAAAAGTCATGTATTGATCTGCAAGGTTCTTTTCCAGTGTGACCTGTGAAGACTTAGTGTTTTTTTGTTTACTGTTTTAGTGGGATGGAACAGACTGCTCCTATGGAAGAGACTGCAGAAACAGCTGAGCAGCCAGGGGCATCTGAAGGAGAGGCTCTGAACAAGTATAGTCTGACTACAATATTTTCATTCTAAATACAAAGAAAACAATTGACTGTTACTGATATACCTGTATATCAGTATTTCAAGGCATACTTGAAATGTGAACTGTGAAGTTTTGCTAGTGCGCATATTTAAAAATAGAAAACCTTTGTCTATATTTATGAGTCAAGAAAATGCATCCCTAATTCTGACTAACGCTTGGTTTATGCAGCTGCAGATTGCATTTAATTGCCAGTGATGCTTACGTTCCTAAGATTCGGTGATAATTTAAGGAGGAGCTACATATTGTCTGTTACCTTTTTAACTTGGCTAATTTGTAAAAACTACCCTGCTTTTTGAAGTTCTCTATGAGAAAAAGGCACTCAGGGTGCCTATGCAATCGTACAAACACAATTAAAATACACTAAGATAAAAGTCTCTAAGTCAGTATTCACCAATCACTAATACCATGCAGTTGTTCATGAAGGGCTCTGTAGAACTTGAAAAACTTGCTGGAAATGGTCTTGCAGTGAGCCTTAGGAGTAGGAGGAGAGAAATCTGCCCCTTGCCTGCTGGCTTTCATTCTTATCGGTGTCCAGTGAGAATTTACTTCACAGCAAATAAACACTGGCTTAAGAAAAAGTAACTGGACAATCTTGTCCAAGTAAGAGATTTCAAAGAATATTCAAATAGCATATAGTGAATATCTCCCAATGAGTGAAAGAGGATCAGTGCAATAAGTCAGCCTTCTCTTCTGCTATGAAGAAAAATTAGCTTGCTATGAAGCCTTTTTTACCTAGTGATGCAGCTCCAGTTAGTAGTGGCCTTGGTTCATTTCTTAATTATAAAGCTGACTAGATTACAAAACCTGTTCTATATGTTCAGGTTGTATAACCCTGTAAGAAGTTGAGTTAATATAGCTTTGATTCTTTTAATTTTAAACTAGCTTTTAATGTATAGCTAAAGGTGAGTATACATGAGGAAATGTGTCTCTGAAATTGAATGACTATGGTTGGATTTCCAGAAAACTGTTTCTAGACTAACTTAAATCAGATGGGTAGGGTAGATAAACTGTCAAAAATGCACTATATTAGCTAAATATGAAAACAGTTACTCAGCTTTTTTTGTCAACTACTTTTACTTATTTCAGACTTGTATTTGTTTCTACTCCAATTCAGGCTCTTTGTAGATGTGTCCTGACATCAGTTCCTTGTAGAGCATAAGGCATGAGAAGTATATATAGTGGCAAAGGCATCTGACAGAATCTGTCAGTTGTCTTTAATGGTTTTACCTTTCTCAGAGTTCACTAGGTATTTGGTCAGACTGTGAGCCTTTCTGGAGATTTTACTCCTCTTCCTGCTTCTAAAAAAAGCTTTGTTTAGGAATAGTCCACTGAAATCCGTAAGATTCAAAAATGCATGTAACCTACAAGTACAAAATTCTGCATCATGTATTCTTTTCAGGGTGGTAAATATTGTCCTGAAGACTCACAAATCTGTATACAAAATACGAATTACATATACCTCATTGCACTTACCTTTGGGGTTAGTGTCAGCTTGGTGACTCTATGTATTTTAAAATAGGAGACATTGTGCAAATAGTGCCTAGGTAATTAGGGATGGTTGTATGGCATACACCTTAACAAGGTGGAATTATTTTTGGTTTTTTAATATTTAAAAGCAAAAGCTGGTGGGGTATGGTTTTCAGGCTTCAGGATGTATTTTAAGGTCTTGTATGCTTAGATTGCCCTTGCTCTCCAGAGTTGCTGGATTTTGGCAGGTAACATACACCAGCAAAAGATTCTAGCTAGGCTACCTTCTGCTTTTGCTACAGCCTCAATACTGAAGGTGTAGGGGTGTGTGTTTGCTTAAGCTTCTGCTAGGATTGTTCTCATTTTGACTCTTAAATGTGGCGACTCCAAGCAATCAATTTCTTTTCTACTGCTTTATTGCAGTTGTGTGCTTGTATTGAGGAAGAGATGGAAAATGTGGGTTTGTTTCTTCTCTCATTCTCTTTCCTGTTGTAACTGTTTCCATTTGAAATTAAAAAAAAATATTCCTGGAAGTTGGGAATAATTTGTCTGCATGGAGATACCGTATAGCTTTCTGATGTGGTACAGGCTAATTTCAATGCAACTCTGGAAAGACTTTTGTGAACTTAGAGGGTCTTGCCTTCAGGACTGTTGTTGAGAAAAGAGTTAGTATTTGCAGAGTTATTTGCAGTTAGTATTTATTCTGTGGGATTTTCTTCCATTTCTTCACATAGGACTTTCTTCCTTTTTTGTGGAGCTATGTATTCTTCTGATCATTTAATAGGAAGCTTTCAAAATTTGTCATCAAGTTTGCTGAGCTATTTACGTCTCTTGTTTTTGGTGGGGGTTTTTTGTTTGGTTTTTTGTTTTTTTTTTTTTTTAATAGTGACATAAAGCTATCCATAGACCAGGCCAGATCTTCATAAGTATTTGGTTCAGTGTTTTTCTTCTCATGCATTGCTGTACTTGAGCTTCCATTTGCGGAGTGTTGCAGGACAAGAGTTTATTTAATACTTCTATAATAAAAATCAAGTTATTTCTTTTATATCTTCAAATTTCCTTGAGTGTATCAGCAATATCAATCTCTGTTTATAGCATCCCAAACTGCATGCTAATAGTTGTGGGTTTTTTGCTGCATTAATAAGTATAAAATATATAAGTAGTACAGCAGTATAAGCTTTCCTCACAGCTGCTTTCTGTTGAACTTGTCTTCACAGTCTGAACAACGTAACACACTTGTGTTGACTAGTAATGCAAATGAATAGATTTTTCTTTTTATTCAGTACGACACATACTCTAATCAATTCCTATCAGAGGTATTTGCAGAGTTAGTATTTATTCTGTGGAGTTTTTTTCCATTTCTTCACATAGGATTTTCTTCCTTTTTTGTGGAGCTATGTGTTCTTCTGGTCATTTAATAGGAAGCTTTCAAAATTTGTCTTCTAGTTTGCTGAGCTATTTACTTCTCTTGTTTGATTTTGTTTGTTTGTTTTTTGTTTTTTTTTTAATAGTGACATAAAGCTATCCATAGACCAGGTCAGATCCTCATTAATATTTGGTTCAGTGTTTTTCTTCTATACTTGTACAGTTGTTGCTTGGTCTTACCTTGTTTAAGTTTGAATTTTGCTGTAACTGGTGGTAATGCTTCTGTAAATGATGTTTAATAGGAAGGAGTCATGTCATTGATTTCTTGATAAAAGCTGAATAAAAATGTGCTTTGTGCAGCTGAATAATACAAAAACTGATCTGAATAAGACCCACTATCATTATTTTTAATGATATGAAAATAATCAGCCGAACAACTGAGCTTTCATTTGCATTTCTTCTGCATATTAATGTGCTCACGTAGAGCAGTTCCTGCAACACAGGTATGCACAGTAAACAGGGCGTAGCTAGAGCGTTATGGTCATCCATTAAAAACACTGAAGCAGTAGGAACCGTTACTGAAGACTCCCATTTGGTGTTTTGGTATACTTGCATTGTCAGTTCAGTTTGTTCCTGTCCAGAGGCCGCGCTTAGGTGTCTGGCAATATTTTGTAAGCGTGATTTTGGTGTGCCAAGGAGCTTATTAACTTGATTAATGAAAACGTACACCAAGCAGTTACTAAAAATGCATAAGGTTAGAAGGTAGAAAGTAATGCACAGAGTGCAATTCCATGCAGGCTTGGTGCCCAAAATAACCTGCTACAGCTGAGTCTCTGTACAAAATGTGATACGCAAGTTCCTGTTGCTGTGCTTCACTAATGGGAGGTATTTTGCCTTGGGAGTCTCAGCATCCTAAAACAAATTTGTATTGCTAATAACCTAGCAGTTGAAACCATCCTTTGGAGTAAAATCAAACCGTGCTTTGCAGTTGAAAAAACAAACATTTGCAGTATAAATGCACCAGTATTTCCTTTAGAACAGGCAAGTGGTTGGTTGTGATAGATGTGTACTTTTCAAAGCAATACCCATGATTGCTTTTTTGAGAGGTCAAATTGCTGTGTAGTGAAATGTCCTTGTGTTGTCTTATGATCCCAGAAGTTTAGACCTGAAAGGGGTCTTGCTGGCCGAAGGCATGACCAACCATACCTGTGCCACTTCTCATACCTGTCTAGTTGATGTTAATGTCCTTTACTGATAGAGATTTCAATGTCCCTTGATGGTCTTTCAATACTTTGAAAATAGAAACTACTGTGTTTGGTTTTTTTCTCCTGAGTGTCTTGCCTTAACGTCATGGATATGCAAAATTTTCTTTCTTTTGTTTTAGCATTATGTATGTTTCCTCCTCAGCATCTCTTTAAAGGCTGCCCATGTAGATCACTTATTTTAGACCTCATGCCTGTCTTGCAATTCTATTCTGGACTTCCTACCTGTTCCCACATAGAAGACATTACTCAGTTGAGACTTTGTTCCACCCTATCAGCAGTGACATCTGTTCCAGACAAAACTGTTGATGATCCTTATAACACTATGCTGTTGCAGAAGGGACAAATGCTGTTGTTAAAGTTCAGCTTGTCTGGATTACCTGCACAGTTTGGGGGGGTTGGGGCCCCTTGTTCAGAGCTTCTGCCTTGCTAGTGGTTCTTGTGTTTGGGTGGCTGATACTTTTGCCTGAAAGTATGTATTTCTACTTGTCGTTGGGACTTCCTGGTGGTGGTTGTTTTGGTTGCTTGTTTTCAGATCACTTACTCGGTCTCTTTAGCATCTCATACCACTGGTCAGTCCTTCAGTATTCTTGAACACTTGCACTATTGCCCTTCTCTTTCACAAGCTTTGTGCCATAGGAAATGCAGTAAATGTATATTATACTGCAGATAACTGCACAGAGCTGGTCTTAAAGCTCCACTCAGATGCTTGTTTTTCTTATGCAAATTGAAAGATTGATAGCTACTTCTCAAGTACTTATTGCAACCGGTTCTGTATCTTTCTACAGCTCTCACCAAGGACTAATGTGGTGAAAACTTAATGGGAGAGGAGGACCAAAGACTTCCTAAAGTTCAGATATGCAATTTACTGATTCTGTCCTGAAAGAGTGGCTTAGGAAGAAATCAAACCAATTTAATAGACCCCCTTTTTATTAGTTTACTTTCTCTTTTCTTCTTCCTCTGGGTGCTTGCAACTAGTCTTGTTTTTCCAACACCTATTCCCAAAACCGAATAATTGGTCAAAAATGATCTGGCTTCTCACCCTTGAGGACAACAAATGGAAATGTTTGGGGTGCAACTGATTCTTAATGCTCTTACACATGGAACAGTATCTGTTGGTGTTTTTCCAGAAGTAGCTGCATCTTTCACCAGTATCTTTGATTTAACTCAGTAAACCGGTTAATTTTTTTCTTAACAATCCTTCTAATTCATTTCAGATCTTCTTAATCAGTATGGAACCACAAACTGCTTACCAGTCTTTTAACCTTTAACTTTTGATTGATACAGCTGGAATTTTCAAAATAACAGGGCATGAAGGCATGTCAGAGGGTATTGCATATTTTTTTTTTTTTATTTTTGCTGCGAAGTGCATTTAAAACTGTTCATCCTAGAACCAAAATTAAGGGCTGCCTTACTGTTCAGTTCTGCTTCTACCTGTCATACGCTGGGTGCTTCAGGAAAATATTGTATAATTTTGACTGGCAAGAAATAGAATGGTTCTCTGCAAGATGAAGTAGGAAGAGGGAGCAGGCCTGTTCCTATATAGGCTAGTTCTAAATGTACAGAACACTCCCAACAAACGTGTGTATTCTGATGGGGTGCTTGTATAACTTCAAAAACAAAATGCACAGTTCACTGACTGTCATTTGACTTTGCATCTTTCCATGATAAAATAAATTTCCAACTTGCATCTAATCAATTATGTATTTACATTGGAAAAATCATCAGCGTTTGGTAGAAGATGATTTGGAACTGCGATTGAATGAGGAAAAACAAAACCATAGTTCTCCCACCAGAAGGGACCTAATTGAAAGGGTTTTCTGGAAAAATCAGCGTTAGGGAAATACTTAACCAACTTTGACTGCTATTGCAATGTGTAACAGTTTTGTGTGGGAGAAGGGAAAAATGGTTTCTCAACTGTCTGGGAGTAATCAGTGCAGGTTTTCCTGTAGTTCATGGTATTTGACTTGTTTCTGCAGCAAACAATTACGGTGATGAAGCGAGTTGTGCTCCCGGCATGTGATGCTGTTTAGTAGGGAATAGCTTTCTGCAAATATCATTAAAAGGTACACCTGTAGTATACTCTAATAGCTGCTGGTGCTGGGCAAGGCAGTCTCGGTCAGCATCAGAAAAGTGGCAGAAGAGTAGTCAAGCAGTGATGAGTGGAGAAGAATCTTTAGTTTTGTCTTAGGTATCTTGTCTAACGAATACAGACATAAGGCCTTGGACTTCTGTCTTCACAGTTCAAAAATATGCAAGGCAGACTCCGATGTACTCCATATGTTTTCCTTGAACATACCATCATTATTGCACTTTGTGACAAATTAAAACTGGCCTAGGATTAATCTGATTTTGCCAGGTGATAAATACTGTCTCCTTGTGTGCTACTACATCTGACAAAAGAAATCAAAGAAGCATCTTGTGAAATTTACAAAGGATATGTTAATAATTACCTAGAAGATCCCATGGTGTGACCATCATGTCTTTTTGATGACTGAAAGCTGCACTGAAACATGAATCTATCTCATATTGTCATCCTGCAGTACGAGTCAATAAAACCATGCAATCGGGGTATTTTAAAACGGCTTGGTATGCTTTTTTAATTATGGCTATATTTGCGAGGAGTAGATTCATTATTAAACAGTAGAGTTGAGAATATGCCAGATCAAAAGACAGACTGGTGTTGTCTAGAATCCGAAGTGCTTGAACTTACAATGAGACTGGATAAATACCAGAACTTACTACAGGAGGCTGGAGACAGCATTTGCTCGTATGGCTAATTTCAAACAGGCCATAAGTATATTTTCCAACTTACATTAATGTAAAACTCGCACATCAAATTACTGTGGGGAGTAAGGGAAATTGAGGATAGTAATTTGGTGAGAAACATTCCAAATGTTTTGTTTAGTATCCTTACTTTAGAGATTAGTGTTCTTGTTCATCCTGGCATGTTGCAAGCTAATGGTTTTTACTTTACAACTATAAACCTTTAGAGTTGCTGAAGGAGAGCCAATGGAAGAAGTAGTTCAAGAAATGACGTTAGATGAGTGGAAAAATCTTCAGCAACAGAATCGACCAAAGCCTGAATTCAACATCCGGAAGCCAGAATCCACTGTTCCTTCCAAAGCAGTGGTGATTCACAAGTCAAAATATAGCGATGATGTAAGCATTGCCTCAGGAGTTCTGTAAACTCTGCTTTATACCTAGGGTTAGGAAACTGTCTCTATTCTTGTTCTACTAGTTCTAGTATAATCTGAACAGACTAGAAATCAGTATCTAAGCTTTGTTACTGTAATCACGTATGTGCCCCAAAACTTGCTTTAAACTTAACCGGCTGTTCACTTTCTTCTATCAGATCATCACCCCTATTTTGTATTCAAATACGTAATATATTGGTGGTGTTGGGTTGACGGTTGGACTTGATGATCTTAGAGGTCTTTTCCAACCTTAATGATTCTATGATTCTATGATTCTGTATCAAGTTGTTCTCCCTTACGTCTCTGTCTTAGCAATATAAAACCTGTGTCCTTGCTGCTGCCACCTATGTAGATCTCTGGTAATACTGCCAGAGAAACTTGGTTTACTAAGCACTTCTTATCCTAACTTTGAATCCTGTTTAGCTTACTTGCCAGTATACACTTGCATGTATATATGAAACTTGGGTTTTGGCATCTATTAGTCTGGATGCTAAGTGCCCCATTTCTCATCTGTGCTGGATCCCAGCTTTCATTGTGCACTTGGAATATATGGGTTTGTTTTTTTTTTTTTTTTTTTTTTTCCTTTTCTTTACAGTTCTAGGGTCCTGCTTCTTACAAGTAACTCTGGAGAGCTTGTTCTATAGTAATGTGCTTTTTCCCCCCCGCTTTTCCCTAACTTTTATTCCACCATATTACTAGGATTGACATTGCAGGGACAACTTCTAGTTTATTGATATGATTGGGGAGAGAGGGGAGGCTTCTTTCACAGATTCTTGCTTATTTAGATTTCAGATTTTGGGGGTCACAGAAGTACGTGCATATACTTGTAGTCTAGCATGATGGAATTTTGATCTTTAAGGTCTGCATGCATGTATGAATACATGTATCCTTTGTCTAGTTATAATGTTAACATTAAAACTTGCAGATTTTTAAGCCTTAAGCACTTTAGGTCATTGAGTGCTTCCAGGGACAGACACTTAATACTGAAGTGGCCTGCTTCCTTTTTAGCATGGCTTTTGGTGCTCACAGTTGCCGTTATCCCCTCTTCCTTCTCTGAGGGAGATGGTGGTCGGGATGGGGAGAATATCTTTCACAAGTTCTGAAGAGAGTATGCAAGTGTGTGAAGAGTGCATGCAAGTTTCTGTTCTTTTTGCCTGTAAAGTTTCTTGGCTGGCAGTATCAAGGGACCTTGTCAAAATGAACATAGAATAGGAGATACAGGAACTGCATAACATGGACAAGTCAAACCCCTGTATTAGACATTGAACAAAATAAGTGATTCATCACTGTGTGGGATGAGTTTACATATGTGTTATCATTACTACCATGCACATTAAAATTATGATGGGCAATAGTCTTATATCCACTAGCTACTAGGAATACACAGAGTTAAAACAACAGTAATCTCATAGCTGCAGACAAATAGACTAATAGATCGGCTAGTAGCCAAATACTGTGCTTTACTATGGCCTTCTAACCATTACTTGAAGATAATTGTAGGACTAAGAATCAGCTTAACCTGATTCTCTAGACCCTTAGAAAACCTCGTAGATGATACTTCTGAAAAACCTCTTCAGCGTTACGGAGGTGGTACAGAAGATTTTGTTGCCAGGGCTCTCTGAGCCAAAAAAGAACTATCCCAGGCATCTGGGAAGCTACAATTGCCTCGCCTCTGTTAAAACCCTGTGCAAGTTAAGGCCTGTCTTCTATTCCGGATGTCATCTTGATTTATCTGCTGCTTAGTCTGTAATACAAGTGTGCGTGTGTATTATGTGTCGGGGGGGGAAAAGGTTGTGGAAGCTATAGGTTTTAACCAGATCTTCTTTTTAGTTGCAAAAAGAAGACTTTGAAGATGATTCTCATGTCTTTCGAAGACCAGTGAATGACATAACATCTCAACTGGATATTAATTTTGGGAGTCTTTCTCGCCCTGGCCGTGGATCAAGAGGAGCACGAGGTGGTCGTGGTCGTGGCAGACGAGTTGAGGAGACAGGACCTCGACCAGAAGTAGTGGTAATGTTTTTTATGGTTTTTGTTGTTGTTTGCTTGGAGATTTTTTTGGTTGCTGGGGGGTGCGTGTGTGTCCGCCCCCTTTTGTGTGGAATTACTGATTTCCGTAGCGACAGACTTGTTTTTAATTCCTGCCTCGTAGTGTGTTGGCCTGGTTGTTTTGAGTTCCTGACCCATATCATGTTACTTAAAATTAAATACCAGTTCAGGCTCACAACTCTTAACACATAAATTTCAAAAGGTCTGATTACTAATTGCTGTAATGGTAACTAGAGGAAAGTTACAATGAAGATTTGTTTCTGCAATGAATTTTGATACAAATTGGGAAGTGATTAAAATGACTAAAGGCTTGTATCCCTTACAAAAAATTTCAGTATAGTACAGTAATAGTACTTTGCTTACTGAGAGT
Organism: Fulmarus glacialis; assembly: GCF_000690835.1. Classification (NCBI taxonomy): domain Eukaryota; kingdom Metazoa; phylum Chordata; class Aves; order Procellariiformes; family Procellariidae; genus Fulmarus; species Fulmarus glacialis. The sequence continues at coordinate 22,672 of NW_009229119.1, forward strand.
GAGATCAGTAAATCTGGGATCCTACAGATGAAGACAGAATCCTATACAGCATCCTACAGAATGATATAAGTGTTCAATATAACCATTAAGAAAAACTTCTGCTGACCTTTTTCTCTTAAAAAAAAAAAAAAAAGCATTTGCGCACTGAAAAATGTCATCTTTATCCTTCATACTAACTGAAAGTCTCAGTTTACTTCTGTCTAGTATGAGTAAAATACTTTTAAGGTTGGGAACTTACAGAATGATACGGAAATGATTTGATGCATTTATTTCATCTGAATGAAAAAGGCTCTTTGTAATAATAGAGCATAGAGTTTAAAACTACAATCTAATACATGCAGTAGCCTTAGAATGTAAAAAGCTAATAATGCTGCTTCTAAAAACAGACAGTATTTTGGGTGAGATTGCTTTACTTTTTTTCCTTCACTTCAGTGCTGCAGAACTTGTGATCTTCTGGTCCTCCCCAAGCAGTAGATCAACATTATAAATAATGTTCACACTGAAGAAATTACAGTAGTCGTAACTTCCAAGATAAATGCTTAGCATTTCTGTGATAGTGATGGATACAAAGCATTTAACTTGAATAGAATAATGAACCCTTTTCAGGGTAAAATACATATACATAGCTGTCAGATGCTTTTGAAATGCATTCATTTTTATAAAGCTTCCTTTCTTACTTTATAGGTGCAGCTTGTTGCTCCGAATCCTGATGATCCTGAGGATTTTCCGGCTTTAGCTTGAAAAACCATCATGAATGGTGGTATCTCAAAGTAGCTTTGGTATAGCTGGAAGAGACCAGTTTTATGCTGGTGTGGATAAAGAAAGTCTGTTTCTACTGGAAAAGCTGTTTGCGTGTTTGATGTGGAATGATTGCAGCCCTCTACTAATGGAACTAGGTTCTGGAGATACCAGTGGACTGGGATCCTGTCATGGGTTCCAGTATCTGCCCCCATTTGTGAAAACTGTGTGAAGGCTTACAGTACTTCACTACAAGGCTTCAAATGAAGTTCAAGAGTACAGTGTTTAAAAATGTGTATATAGAGATTATATCAAGTTCTCCATGACATCATGGTGAAATGTAAACTGTACAACATGGTCTGCAATTGGAACTCTATTTCACTGTACATTTGAAAGCTGCTTTCCCTGTTTCTTTGAACGAAGTGTGTATTTCACACAGTCATAAGTTGCAGTTCTTCTGAGTTTGGCAAATAAAGGAAAGTGCTCATTGGTTTGGGTTTGAGGTATTATTTTCACAAGTCAGAGTAGCAGATTGAAGCTTTTGCTATTTGGATGTAGTCTGGAAAAAAAAAAAAAACCCACAACCAAAAAAAACCCCAAACCTAAACAGCAGACCTTACTCACCCAAAACAGCGAACATCTCTGTAAACAGAAGTGATCTTTAAAATTAAGGCAGCACAGATGCTTTTCATTGATAGCTAATCATAAGTCTTGCTTCAGTAACAAGATATAATCTGCAACTACTTTGAAGATGTTGAAGGTGAAGTAAGAATTTTGAGCTAAACACAGAACTAAACTGTTAAGGAAGCTTTTAATTGTAGCAGGAGTGACTACAAACGAAAATGTTTCATGCCTTACCAAGAAGTTTGTGTGACATTGGGGTTGAGGTGGGATGTTCTTTCCCTGCAGCTTTAACATACTTCCTCACTTGAGCCAGATACCCTAACTTGTTCCCTGTCAAAGGGAACGCTCAGAGCAGTTCTCGGGGATCTGGGAGAAACAAGGAAATGGTGCCAGAAGTGATGAGGGAAAGAAATGAGAGAACAACCACACCGGACATTTTGGAAGTAGCTGTCAGCCTCAAAGGAGTCTTCAAACGCCTGCTCAACTTGAACTCATTCTTTCAATTTACTGAGAAAGCAGATGAATATAAACCTTTTCTTTTTTCCTGTTCTCTGCCTCACTTTGTTTTGTATCACTTCTAAGCAGTCTCCTTTGAGAGCAAATAGTGGATGAGACTTGAAGAAAAGCCTGTTTTGCTTTGGAGTAAGCTCTAAGAGTATTCAGAAACTTAAAGTAACTCTTATCTCAGTGGTAAGGCTTTACGCAAGTAGGATATAATCATCCTAGAAAGACTACTGACTCTTTTCTATGTGCTCCAAACAGATGGTCTGCAAAGTAGTGCTGCTCTAAGGACTTTTCTTACATTGTTAAATTACTTACATGACAATTTGCTATAACATGAGATTTTGGATTCCACAAAGAGCTCATTTTAGTAGCATACAGATACTCTGACAATCTGTAGTAGAAAGAATGTGCAAAAGCAAACAAAGTGTTGGTGTTAGAAGAACCCATGCTGCTGCTTTTTGAGTAACTGAACTGGATGAAATAACGTAAATGACTCTTTCACCTTGTAGGAGCAAGCTACTACTTGAAATCACTGCTGCTGCTCTTTTAATAGGTGTTTGGGTGTTTCTGCCAAAAAAGGCAATTTCATGATTGTGGAACAGAAGTGATTTTGTCTATGGTGGTCTTGGAATTTTTGTGCTTGTTCTTCCCTTCCTGTTTGCCTTACCCCATCGGACAGGGAAGGATGTGTCTAAAATTTTATTTATGTTTTTGCTTGGAGGGATGAGTGTATGTGTAGGCTCACCTTTTCAAGGCTCACCTCTATTCTCTGTCATGTTTTGAAGGTGTAACCTCTTCTTTTACTAACACCTCTTTTTGCTAAGGAAAGCAATGAAATACTTAAAAACAACCCTTCGTTTTTCTACTAAAAATTTGAAACCTTGCTATGCTACTGGGCTGAATCTGGTGTAATGCAGTTGGTTCAGTTCTGACTGTTCTCTGGGAAGGGTGAAAGGATTGTTTTATTTTTCAGTTTGGTTCCTGCTGCTGCAAAGTTACTGTTTACTCCTCTAACCGATCTGTTTTTCAAAACAGAATGACAAATAGGTTCTTTGGGGAATGCTTTAAAGGACTTGTCAAAGTGTATCTGTATAATCAATATTTGGTCAGCAGATTTAAAACTCCTGGTTTGAAAAAAAAAAAAAAAAGGTAGGCTGGTTTTAAGACTGTTTAATTAAAAAAAAAAACCAAACCCAAAACAAACAAACAAAAAACCCACAACCCACCCAACCCAGAACTTTGAGAATGAGGTTTAGTGTAGTTGGTTACTGCTCATTACATCAAAAGTGTCTTAGAGTAGCTAGGTGTGACAATTTTCTTTTTCAATCTGTCAGACTTTAATATGGCTTAAGAGTTTCTCTAGTTGATAGTATCTAAGTATAGAGAAAAAATTACTGATTGTAAGTGGTGACAGTGATCTGATTCCTTTGCCTAACTGTGAAAAGAGAACTTAGTAAATCTCAGTCTTCTGTCATATTTAAGGTACCAAAATAGCTGTATCCGTTAAGCACGTCTGCTGCTAACAGCCACTCCTGGTTTAGCTTTACTCCTTCATGTAAAGCAAATGGTAGCAGGTGTAAATATATACACAAACACTAGTAAAACATGGCATGCATCCTCGGAAGAGATTAAATTGTGTTTCAGATCTTAGTCATGTAACTCTCTAATGCACTACTATATCTACTACTCTGCTGTTAGGATTACAGTAGTGAGTAGCCTAGGAAACACTACTGCGTTTCAGCTTTGAGTTTTAGATTAACATAAATTACTGTAAGTTTGCAAAGAAAGGAATTCACCTCTCTCCACAGCTGTCATTTATATATGACGGTGTTGATACTCTGTGGTCTGCTTGAATCGTATGTAGTACCATGGTATAGGATTGGCAAGAGTATATTACTATGAAAGTGCCTTTAAAGGAAAGAGGAGAGGAATGTCTGTGCTTAACATAAGAATACTAAAGAATAACTAAAAAGACTCAGAAGTAAAAATCCCTGAAAGTTGGTAAATAGGAATATTAGGCAATTGAGCCCATGGTTGATGAGCTTTCAGCTCTGGTTACACTCGTTCATGTGAAACCAGGGCTGGGGGTATGCTCAGCCTTTGGGCCCAAAACCAAAATCTGTATCCCTAGTACACCTATGTCATTAAGAGTATTCTTACATAATGTTCAAGCCATTTTTTTTTTTCCCCCTTTAGAGCTGTCACAGGCACATGTGCACATGCACACACATCCACATAAAAATATATATATATACACACACATATATACGCAGTGTTGAAAGTAATGTAACACTGACTCATTGTCACTGGATCAACAGTTGAATGTGAAACATGGTTATCTTTGCAGAAAAAGTACATTTCAGTCACTGAATAACAGGCATGAAATTAGAGCGTTTCTCTTTCAGTAACATATGCAGGGCAAGTACTGAACAGTTTGTGCTTGGAGGGGGAAAACCTTCAGTCTTTAGAAGAAGTAACAACTGTTACACTTCGGCTCTATTACTTAGAATTTAATGTGAAATACATTAAATCTTCAGCTGGGTTTTATTTCTCTGCAAACAAATGCCTTTTTGAAGATGTGATGCAACAAATGTTGCAGGTAGCTGTGTCTTCAAAGCAGCTTTAGATACTGCATCACATTTAATGGCAGTGTTACGTTTGAGACAAACTAGAACTTAACGAATTGAATAAAGTTTTTGCTCTCCCTGTTTGGGTAGCCAATGTGAATATCCATATTCTGTGTTCTGTTGTCTCTACAGTGTTTTACAGCTAGTTAACAGGACTCGGTAAGCTGCTGCCTGCTTTTAGCAATGGTAGTTCCCTTGTCTAGATTTGTATAGTAGTTACTATTTGAATGAAAGATACTGAGTTTTGCATAATGTAATTGAATTAGGATAGCTTTGCCAAAAGGTAAAAATAGCAGCAACAAGGTACAGATTTATTCTCTTCTGGCAAGAGAAAAAATAAGTTGACATATTATAATCCAGGAACTCTGTGTGTGTTAGTTATATTTTATATATAACTAATATAACAGTTATATTTCTGTTACTTACGGATTGAATGCTATTTTCAGGGGTTTTCCTACCTCTAGCAAAGGCTCTGGACCTTGGAAACTATTGTGGGAAACGTAAAACCTAGTAACCTTTTCAATGAAATTTCCACTGAAGTGAAAGACCATAGGCTGGAAAAGGTCTGATCGGTGGGAGGAAGGGAAGGAACCCTTCAAATAAGGGGGAAGAAAACCCAACGAACCAACATTAAATAATAGTTCACTTAAAAATAGAGATGATGTTGGTGTGGAAGAGATGGACAAAAAGGACCTAGAGGCATGACACCAGGACAAATGTCACCTGTTGTGAGTACTGAGTAAAGATTCAGTCCTAGGACATTTTGGGAAGGACAGTGAAAGATGAATCTGGTAGTGGCAGAACTCAAACTTGGGAAGAAATACAAGTGGGTCTACAGAGAAACTGTGTTTGAAGAAGGGGTAATGAGGAGGCTGAGCCCTTCCACCGAGTAGAAAACCGAGGAACTGCCCTGCCATTCTCATGAGAGAATGGCATCAAAGCACTGGTGGAGGTAAAAGCAAGCTCACAATAGTGAGAATTGGTCTGCTTTAGCATTTGCACAGTGTCTATCTTCCTGCTATAGGCAGCAATCACTTTGGATTTTCTTGCATTAGTAATAGCTGCTCCCTGTGTCTAGTCGGGGCACAAGGAGCTTGGGATTTACCGCTTCATCCTGTTTGTGGCCTAACTGGTCTGCAGCAGCTGGCGTAGTTGGAAAAGCTGGGAGTCGGAGGTGGTAGTGCCACAGAAGTGCTTTTCATCTGCTGCCATGCAGCAGGGCCACTGTGTGCCGGGCTGAGGGGTGAGAAATGGCAGCTGCTGCTTGGGCTGTCCGGTTTTGCCACAGATTTTTTAGCAGCCTTGTGGACTGGGACAGAGTTTGATAGGGAGGACACAGACCAGGAGTGGACCTATTTGAAGGACAGACTTTCCAGATCCCCTCCCCAGTCCCCCTTGTCACAGTCCAACACTTGGACCAGGCTCTTGGAGATATCCCATGGATGGAGGGTGTCATGCTTAGTACCAAATTTACTTGAAGATGGTTGATGTCACATGGCGTTTCTGATTTAGAGTGATACAAAGTATACTGAAAACACAACACAAATGCAAGTTACGCTTTGCAAAACAGAGCAATTGCAATACACAGTTCAATCACAATACCAGCGTGACTCCCATTACCAGTCCCTACGGTATCCTTATTGACACCACCAGTGTCCCCAGTCGCCGGGAAGGAATAGGAGGATTGATGCCAGCTCAAGCCCGTTGCTCTCTTCGGAATTCTTCTGGCAGTTGTCTGGGGCTTATACTCCATGTATTTGTGCTCCCTGTGCTGGTCTGGCCAGCTCAGGGATGACATTCACTCTCTCTAAAGAACTGGGGGAGAAGCATTTACACCACCAGTTGATCCACTCAATTGTTGAAAGCCGTTTATCTAAAACAAAGGCTACCCTCGGGTCCCCTTTGTGTTGAGATAAAGTCATCTTCTTTGCAACAGCTGTGGTCCACCACACCCTGCCGCTTCCTGAGGTTCCCTGAGCTTCACAGACACATCACCCTTGCCCATCTCCTCTCAGCCTTACTCCATTTTAGGGGCTTACTGGTCAGTCACACCCATGTGAAACCAACCCCAAAAAAACAAATGCAAGAAAAAGCAAACATCTCTTCCTCAACAAACTCTCAGTGAGTTAGTCTTAAAGCATGCAGTTTCTCTTTAACGCCAGCCTTGAGTATTTCTGAACAGCACATCTGTTTTGCTACAGCATATTTTTACCTACTGCATAGGCTATGTAGAAACTGTAATGCAAAGGAGGCTAAATAGAGCCAAATCGAAGTTACTCAGAAATACTGTAATATTTTTATTCTCGCAGTGCACTAACTTGTCAATGGATTTCACCTGGGCCACTGTTCAGTTCTCTGTAGGATTTTTTAGTCCTCCACCCTCCCCTGCCCAGTGCCAATACTCCTTAAATCACTGATGATATGATAGGGCTTTGTGTTTTCCTCTGGACATCGCATGCATAAATCAGTGTTTTCCCAGGCAAAAGCCATCATTCACTCTTCAGCAGGCAACTAGTTTGTCAGGAAAAAGTGGTTTAAAGAACCACCTTTAAAGATCCTTTCATGTAAGAAAGGATCACCTTACCACAGATGAACATGGATTTTCCAACCATAAAACCGTGTCTTTGGAGCAAGTGAAAGTTTACTTGCTTGTCAAACAGGCTCTGCTTGGGGTGTGAAATTCTGCATTTTCTAATGTAGGTAAGGCAAGGGTGATTAGAAGTATTTGAGTTGGTCAGTATTTTTTGCTGTTGGGTTTTTTTTCAAAGACTAAACAAGACCACCATCAACTCTTACGCAAAAAGAAGTGTTCCTGAAAATTTTGTTTTTATTTTGAGAAACCTTCACTTTCATGGTAAGTATCCAAGTATATAGTATTTAATATGATGCCTGTTTCCAAAAATGAGTACTATATGATCATAGAGGAAGGAAACAAATTAACTAGAACCCAATCCGTGTTTTTTACTGGATAACAGTGTCCCAACAATTAAAATACAATTACTAGTTTTCCAAAGTGAGTCCCCTGAAATGTAGAGCCAGTTCTCTATTTTTGAAATTAGACAATTGTATGTTCTAAGGATTTGTGCTTTAAAGGTTTTCAGGAGCTGAGATTCTTGCATTATTTGTCAGAGCATATATGAATCAGTGTGATACAGATAGGATGGTTTTGTGCTGAATTTTTTTTTGAATGCTGGAAATAAAAGTGAGAAAACAAACTTCTGATTATTAGTTTTAATTTTACACAATTCATGTTTACAATTCTCACTATTCAATATTTTGTATAAAATCAAATACAATGTGCAGTATTTTCAAATGAGACACAAATGCATATTGAACTACTTAATATTACAAGATAATATGAAGCTTTATCTTAAAAATACCTTCAGCAAAATAAACTCCCATTCTGTCAATCCAAGTTAAAAAAATATGATTAGAAATATACAATTTAAAAATAATCAGGATGAACAGTACTGATTAGTCAAGAAATTTTAGATCTTGATAGTCTGTACATGAGTTTATGCAAGACAAACAGTCTGCAAACCATTAATATAAAAACTGCAGTGCAACAAACTGGTGAACATCACATTTTTCTTTTTTTTCCATTTTAATGCATGAGTCTCTACAAATCTTATTTTTTTGTTTTAAATCAGCAGCACTTCCTCTATGTCATACTGGGGCAAAAAGAAAAGGTCTGGGTTAACATCTGAGTTAAGTTATTGATGTTGTCATGGAAGCTAGCAATTTGACCCAAGATATTACAGCTTTTGAGTATGTTGCATACTTTTGAATAAGAGATCAAGGGAGAATCCATCTGTCATGTATTTGAAAGAGGGGAAAGAATTTCTAAGGAAAACCTCCTAATTGATGACAGCAGAAATAACTTCCTTCAGCTGCTGCGTGGTACAATGGTGATGCAGCTGCCGCCACACGTTCCATTTTGGCACATAATACTTCACAATTCAAAAAAGATTTAGAAACCAAGGACTCCCTTCACCCATGCCCACTCTTCACTCTTGTACTTAAGACAGCTTTGGTATGGTATAATAAAAATGCTAGACAAAGTACTAAAAATTCAGAAGAACAAACTAAGCAATACGATTAGATGGGACACAATGAGGTAATGAGTTAATTTTCCATATAAGGCTGTTTGGAGAGTTCAAATGTAAAACCCCTTTGACATTTATGTGTTTCTCACTAAGATACTGGGTGGTGGAAGGGATATCCTGAAACACATTCATGCCAAACATGCAGTTTTGGTTTAGCTAGAGTTGCTATTGTGTGTGTTTGTGCACTTGTTTTATGCAAATTTACTTCTGATGAACCTGAAAGTGCTAATGGCTCTGCTGCTTACTTTAAAAAAGGCAAATTCCAATTTGGAAGGGGTGTGAAATAGAGTATTTTTAGGTTAAAACCAAAGATGCTAAAAGAGGAAGCCAAACACAATAAATATTACTAAACCTTTCTTGTTTTGACTCTCACCCTCTCACCTCACTAGTTTCACTCCTTCCACCTTCCAAGATAAGAATTTTTTTAAAAAATAAACAGATTCGTATTTGCACAATATATCTACTATTGTGGTTACCTGTACGTCAGCTTTTGGGCAAGTGGCTTACTTAACAAAAAAGACAAGAAATTTTAATCACTTTATCAGGGTGAATTCTGTCCCTCCCCTTTTAGGTGCTTTTCACCTAGAAGAAAATGATGGTGAGGGTGAAGATTAAGAGGAAAACAAAAAATATTTGGGGTCTGAGCCTCAATAGTCCTTTATTTGGCACCACACAAGCCTCTTCTATTTTCTTTGTATTCATATTTGCAAATTTTGACTATCCAAACCCACAGATGCCACCTGTAAGCTTACTTAACACTTCACATCCTGCTTCCCCTCCAATTCCTGATGCTCTTGCCACAAAATGTTTTCAAGCCAATGTGTGGTTATTCATATTGGCATTCAAAAATCCCCAGCCTAACAGAAAGCTTAATTTTAATTTAAAAGGATGTAGATTGAAACCAGTCACTGAACCTGCCCATTTACATTCATAAAAAGAAAATTCTCCCCCTTGCAGAGGTAATCTGTATCTTTAAAAACTTCAGTTACTCCATTGATTTCAGATCCCTCCATTTCTTCTGCTTTCTACTGTAAGAGTCACTACATCAACAGATAACTGTATCATATTTAAGGCTATGTGGTAACAGTCCTCATCTGAGGGATATGCAGCTATAAGCTTCAGTTGGCAGACAAGGGTACATCACTGCAAAACCAGCTTTAAGATTTCATAACGTGAGAAGTGGCAGGGAAAAAACACTGCCAGTGTTTGAAGACAGGCTTGTAGCAGATGAAAATTTCAGTCTGGGACAGATTCCTCTAAAAATTACACTGCTTTTTAACAGAGGTAAGCTGTAGTTTTTAAAGTGTTAACTAGATGTTAAAAACTATACCTGCCCCTGAGTTCCACTACCAATCTCAGTTGTACAGCAAGCTTATTTTCCCTTTTTTGTGTGCTGCACTCATTAAGTGTCTCAAAGCTAAAAACCAGCGACATCCACATGTTATCAACTGTACCAATAAAACCCGGGAAAAATTCTTACCTTTTAGATATGGTAGTCTAAAGTTTCACCTAAAAGACTTGAAGATAGAAAAAGAAACTGTAATGACATTTCAATAAGACAGCACTGCTTTAAATGGTAAGCTGTTTTTCCTCCCCCTTAAAATGATACCAGATTTAAAGCAATTACAACTAGTTAAAAGAGCCATTGGTTGTGAACAACTAAAAATCTATTACTATTAAAAAAAAGTCAATTGCTTATAGTTAGTTTTTTCAAAATAAACAAACCACACAACCTTTGAAAATAAAGCACTCTTTGGTGGACAATAGTTACTTTGTGTACTCAATACTGTGGCTTCATAAAAAACTTCATACAAAATAAGAAAGAATAGCCAATTAACACAGGAGTGTACCAATACTATAAGAAAAAAAGCTTTTGTGGTTGATTTTCAGTCTCAAGTGGAGACTTGAGCCCAGTCTGAATGGACAACACAGATTTATATATTTAAAAGCTCCCACCATCTTTTCATTTCTGGTGGTCAGCAGCTAAGTGATTGCCATCACAATTTATACACATGCATCATACATACTAGCAAGCCCTCTTTATAATAGAGAGCTTAAGTATTTACACCTGAGTCTCAAGGTACACAGATTTTATTGGTTTTGTTTGAGGAAGTGTTAGCACATTAGGAAAGTCTCTACCAAGCATGTTGACGGTTCATTTTATTCTAGAAGTACGGAAGAGATTCTTCTGTTTCACTTTTGATGAAAAATGGAGCCAAAGTAATCTTCCTTGAATTGCATCAAGTCCCCTCTAGTCACATCCCCTTTACTCCTGAATATGCTCTTCAACACTGGTTGCTTCTTTGAAATTTAACGCAATACTGTTCTAGTCCTTGGGACGGATTGGCTGCTGAAATAAAACATATTTGAGGAAAAAAGTTAAATATATACTCAGTATGTATTTCAAGCAAACATTTCTGGCAAGGTAAAATGAGCAAACGATACTTCAAAGAAAGAAACAGAAGAAAAAAGTCAGTGCGTTTAAGAACACAGCAATATTGGTTGTAAAGAAAGCACGGACTGGTCTGATCACAGACAATATGAAGAAAGATTCCGTTCCGTACAGAAAAGCAACAGAGGATTCAAAGTACCATAATTTCATTAAGCGCATTTGCTGTAAAGCATTCCTTTTCTTTCTCTCCCTCTGAGGTATCAGACTGTAGGAAAAGTAGAAAGAACAGTAAAGAAACATTAATTTTTTTAAAGCTAGATTTAGATTATATACAGACAAGCTCTGAAATGCTGCAGGTAGTTTTCAGTGTTTGAACAAGGGTGCAGAAGGCTTCTTTACAATTTCCAGCAAAGCAAAAGCATATGAGATTTTTAAAGTGTGTTCCTCTTTGTTAGTTTTTGTGATATACCTCTCTAGTTAAAAGAAGCAAAGGAATCTATACCATAGAGTTTTTGTACATTTTCACCCCTACTCACAATTATTTTTTTGTAATAACTTGACCTGCATTCCCTTAAGCACTTCTACCTACCAAAATTCCTTCACCGCTCAAGATTTCATTTCTAATCAACTACTTACTATATACATAATCCTAATTCTGTCATGTGTGGTAACACGGAAAAGACTGTTTCACTGTGTCTTACTATGATTCAGTTGGTTTGGGTCTGATGTATGCACCTTGTTAAAATACAAACACGAACTTCTCAGTAACTGGCAAATTTACAAGGAAGATGTCATAACTGGAGAAACAAAGGCATCTGCAGAAGACAACTGGATAACGCTCCAGTCGTGTGATTTCTTGCAGTTCAACAACAGTGTTATTTCAATCACAAGATATAATGTGTTACGTCCACCAGTACTGGTCCTTCATAGATGGCAGCTCACAGCTAGAGATGTTCCACGAAGGAAATGCAGTGAACGTTACGAATAGGACTGAAATTCCCTAAATTCCCTTTGCAAAGCCAGAGTAGAGTGTTTTAGCTATAAATGGCTGTTTTGGCTGAAAATTCATTCTGGAGACATTCTATGCTAGTGTCTCCAACAGTCCGAAGGATGAAATGGCAAATGAATTACCCAGCTCTGCGGATTATACTGTGTTAGGATTCATCTACAGTAAGAATTGACCAAAATGACAAATCTCAACAACGAGATTAATGTAAAAATACTGCAAGATGTTTCCACTGGAACATATCAGACAAGAAAATGAAAGAATAAGGGTACATAATAATGTCGGAAGTTCAGAGAAGGCAACAAGGTCTCGACAAAGACAGATGTTGGTTAGGGGATGATTGCAATTTTTTAATAATAATTATTGTCCTCTACCCTGCAATCCACTTGATCTGGAATAGGTCAATCAATTTGAGCACTATGAGCTAATGCTAACTGCACAGACTTCAAGAAATTAAAATAAAAATAAAAGAGATGAAAAAACAAAGGGATGCTTAAAAAAAAAAAGAGTGAGGTTTTTCCAAATGCTACAGGAAAAATAAAAGGACACCTCCAAGATTAACAACAAGGTACTGCATTCTAAGTCCATGAAATTGTACAGTCATACTAAAATACCCTTTAGAGGGAGCAGCACCCAATTAGCCCTCCCAGATGACAAGATAATTAAGAACTCCAGGACTGTGGTATAACTATTCAGGACGAATTTGATTATTGGATCCAAGCATAAAGTGACTGAAATTCTTTGACCTCAAAAGTGAGAAGAAAAGAAACAGTATATGGAATGAAATATTTGGGGTAGAAGTTTTAGAAAATCCATTAAAATATGAAGTAGTTTATAAAGTTTGAGATCAGCCTGGTCTTTGGTCCTCAGAGTCATAAATCTGGCAATACACCTAAAGGATTTCTTTCAAAATAACTGAAATCTTCTATGAACTCTATTTTAGGAATGTTGTTTCCTCCTAAGGATAGGTATTCTCATCTCACACAACACAAAGGTCAACTTGGAGGTGTGTTTTCCAGGAATTGAAAATCTCTGTTCAGTTACACATGTGCATGAATACACGCTACGAAGAGTTGCAAAGAGCTTGAAACTGGGAGAGGCATGAAGAATAAAAACAGCAGGCAGAATCCCATCAATCTGTTTGGACCAAAACTGACATGGGGAAAACGATGCAAGATGGAAGAAAAAAACAACCAACCAAACAGGAAAACCCTGATAAATACTTCAGATTTTTAGTAAAACATGCATTTAAGGAAAAAGAGATTATTTTTTAACATATTGTTATATGAATCAAAACGTAATTCATATAGCCACTGATAAAAATTCTTTGACTAGAATTTACTGCAATCTACTATAATGACTACTTCCATTGCCTGATAGAGTGCATTTTTCATAACTTCTGTTACCTTCAAGGTAACAGGATGAGGAAGGGGAAAGAAAAGCTCTGTGGGGAAAAAGCTGCACAAGAACTTGGAATTTTCAGCAATATTTATGGATCAAACTACATAACTACTTTTTATGTTACTTGACACCTCTGACTCTTCCCAACAAAAGTAAGTCTCTTCAGCACCTGAGAGACCCATTCAAAAGTTTTTCACTGTAAGCACAAGACAAATTCTGGTCAATTGTAACCACTGGAAATTGCTTGGAAATTGTTTTAAGCTACACTCCCAGGCTCATCTTTGATAATGACCTGGAGAGCTGCCTTAGAGGGGCACGGACACAGGCACACACGAAGAAACATAGTAGTAGTATGGCCGTATGCTTCTGGGCCAAAAGGCACTTTCAGTCTTGCACAAATCCATCCGAATTTAAAACTTCATTAAGCTTTACCGAACAGGTTCAGTTCAGATTATCAGTCATACTCTCCGTACAATATCTCATACCAGCATACACATGCATTTTACACACTTCGCCTCTCCGCTACTACTGCATTCCAGTTGTCCACCAAATTCCTCTTAGTTTTGACTTCATGTACTGACTAATAATTGACTTAATGCTGTGAACAACTTTTCCACCTTCTTACTCCAGGCGGAGATTTCGTAAAGAAAAGCTTTTTTTTGTTACCAAAATCTCTCACCGTCAGTAATTCTGACTCACATTAGGAATTACAATACAAAATTCTCGAAGTTGAAAGACTGAGCAACATAAACAAATGACATAAGATATAAGGTTCCAGATATTCTCAGTCAGTACATGACATAAACCATAAAATTGTTTCTCATTTCCCATTGCTAGGAGGACGAGTTGAACTGCGGCAAAAGCTCCTGTCAGCAATGGATGTGCCAGCTCAAAGTATTTGCCTACAGAACAGTTACTGGATCTGTAAAGAGGGTAACTCTCACCTTTTAAAATTGTTTTTTCTTGCAGCAGACCTGGTAGTTCTTTTAGTAATGTCTGTACTGTCAGAAATGCTAGGTTCAGAGGTTTTATTTTTCTGAACACTGGACTGCAGAATTACTCTGAAAAGAGTAGGAAAAAAGAAAGATTATATAACCTGAAAGTTTCTAGGAAAACACTGAAAAGAGGATATTACAGTTGCAGCAGAGCTAACAAGTATCAGCTGGCTTTTCACAAATCATTCTGAAAAGCAAATTGTTCTGCCGGAAACACATCCTTCTCTTCATAACATCCTTGTTGTAACTATGGTAATGCAAGTTGTTTTATTAGGAGCATAGCAGTTTGTTTTGTTGGTTTGGTTTGGTTTTTTTTTTGCTTTCAAAGAATGGATTAAATTAATGGTTTTGAATTTCCTGTTAGGTTTTTGGAAGACAAAAAGCTAAGAAATTGTACTTTGAATTACTGCAACAAGACAAAAAAAAAGAGGAAATCTGAAGTATGCAACAAAAACATACATTATTTTCCAGACTGACACAGAAGAGACTTCAGAAAAAACCCCAAGTAATTCAATTTGTGAAGATCAAGGTCTAAATCTCCTGCAATTAAGCATGAGATATTACCTTCAAATACAGTAGGCTAGGAAAATCATTGCATATGCTAGCATTTTGTGCTTACTATTTCCTAAACAGGCAGATAAATCCTAGTGTTGCTTACATCAATAACAAAAGAACTCCAGATTGTGAAATGCAAACAACTATTTTTAGCCACCAGCCAACTGGTTCGTAGGGAGACCCCATCTTCTATATTCCTAAATACTTGTACTGAAATTATGATACTATGGAGACAAAAAGCGACAACTGGTCAATGGAGTCCACAGATATCTATTTAGTGCATCATTTTATACGTCTATTCCCTAGTTATTCCAACTGTGCACGTTTCCACCTATAAAACTATGCATCATTTTAGAGATTCAGAGCCAAAAATAACTTAGCTATTACTGGTTTTTTCCCCTGCTGTTATTAGACTAATTTTCAGTGGCTTCATTGAGTCCATCTGTGTCAGCAGATTATATTAGATTGGAAATCAAAACCTTCATTAAGTTGTATAAACTGCAGTCTGGTTCATTAATACTGTGAAGAAACTGCTTTCAAGGAATCCTAGATATGAACATAAAACGTAACTTTTGGAGCACAAGTAGACAGACATAAATGGGAGAAAATATGAGTATTTTCATACTCATGTAACATATTCACCAAAAACAGAAATGGAAAAAAACCCCTATGCTTTCACTGTTTTATATGGGTTTGATATCAGAATTAGAATATGCATCAGAGATAACAAAATTTCATCCAGAATAAATTCTTTACCGCAGTAAAACTGATCAGCAACCTTATTTACCACATACTTTTAGACTGTTTAGCAAAGATGACTACAGAACCACAAAGTTCAAGTATTTTAAGTTTCTACTTGAACAAATCTCTTAATATTTCAGACTTGCAAAATCTTGTCACTTGATTTGCCAAAGTCCAAACCAAACAGTCTTCTCTTCCTCTGAGATAAGGTACAAGATTGTAATGGCAAGTACTATCAAAATGCAAAGCAAATTCTACTGTAAACACAACACATTCAAAGTCAGAGGAATCAGTTGTTTGAGAGGCTGAAAATAAAAACCAGATACCTTCAACATCCTATCATGCTTCTGTAGGCAACACAAAATTCTTCTAACAAAAATCTGTTTTCCTTGCATGCCTAAGGTGAAACTGTTCAAAACCTGGAAGTTCACTTTATAATTTCTATTGTGCTTGTAAACCAGTTCTAACAAGTTCTAATATTAAATTCGCTTTTCAGTGCCACAGTTGTCATACAACGTGAACAGATTTGGGCTACTGCACTTTCAACTAAGCTTTAAAAATGACACCAGTGGTGAAAAAAGACTGGCATTGTACCTTTTATCTGTGCCACTAGCAACTTCCAGATCTGAATGGAAAGGTACAAAGCTTGCTTAACCCCATAACATTTAGTCACTGAAATATAAGCATGACCAAATCATGGCACATGATGGTTTATTAGTGCTCATGCAGACAGAAATATGGAAAAATCATGTTTTCTCCTTAAATATGTACATACAGTGTCTCTCTGTATAAAATGCATGCAATGTACATATAAAAGAAAGCAAAAGTTATTGGAGTGTGATCTAATGGTTATAATCTTTCTCTTATAGGTGTCCATTCTTTCCAGACACCAGAAGTTCAGAAAACACGTCAGTATACATGGCTTAAACCCATATACTTATCTAATATGAACTGAAACACTATGAAGTGTTAAAATATCTTGCACAAACACTTAAATATCCATCTTTTCAACATATCATATGTTAATCCTTATTTCCCACAGAATTTCATTTTATCTGTTCAAAACAAAGAAAGAAAAGAAAAGAGGTTCTAAATGGGAACATGACTCATAAAAATGGTCACCATATATAACTGCACCTTAAAACCAACCAACCACATCATCCTCTTAAGATTGCTGTAAGGGTAAGGAGAGAAGGAGCTGGCTTACGGGATCAGCTCATAGCCAGATTGAGCATGGTAGAACCTTTAACATCATCTGCTCTTCAGTAGATATGTCATTTTTACATCTCAGCGATACGCAACTTCACACAGCTACCCAGGAGTAAAGACTAACTGAAATCCCTGTGAACAAAACATTTGCTGAATGATCAAACAGACATATTTAAATTAGACTAGAATTCTAGACTTCTAATGCTGATAGCATCTCAAGGAAAACAGACGAGGTCCCATTTACACCATCGTCTGACATGGTGTTACAACTAAACACCCAAAGTTGCCTTCGGGCCCAACAACTGTCTGCTTAGGAGCAGTAGCAGTGCTATCAGAGCTTTTATGAGAATGCTACTGCATACATGTTTAGGGTAAGAGAAGAAACTATTTTTAATGTACGGAATTTTGGTTTAACACAATTAGACTAGCAACCTCACTTGATAGTAGGTTCGATAGATAGGTTTTACAATGGACATGAGATGAGGCCACAGTAGAGGAAATCCTCCCAAAATCTCAGCACCAAAAAAAATCCCAAACTGTATTAGAGAAGGGTAAGATCCTCAAGACACCTACCTTACTGCTTTGTAACTGTTCATGTAAAATAGCACGTCATGCTGTACATGACAACAACCAACTTCCAGAACACCAGCAGAAAGCACATCTGATGTACACAAAGGTTTTCTAACTCAATGAAATATGATTTAAAAAAAAAAAAAAGAAAAAGCAGAACATTGCCGTAACACAGGCCACAGGATGCGGTAATGGCCATGCTACTAAAATAGGTAATCCATATATCATGAGAATTTCTCATCTCCAGTTAATCTGTAATGGAAGCATCACTTGGTAGTTCTGAACATAATATACTCACCAAACACCACACTAGTTTATACACTACTTTCTTATTCAAGCTAATATATTGGCCTTTAAACAAATCAAAACCTGCTTAAATGGAACAACGTTTGGGTCAGTAGCACCATCTTTTAAATAGTTCACAACTTTTTTTCACCATTTAACTCAGAGCAGGGTGGGGGGACAGGTATACCACCAGGACACAAAAGCCTAAGCCCCACAACCCAAGACAAAATCCACAAAACTCGAAATGCCAGCAAGGTAATACATCTTGGAGAGTAATCAATCCACGCAACAGGCTTTTTTAAAAGACAAATGATTACAGTATCCTAGGGAGGGATGAGGGGAAGAGAGGTTACATAGGAGCATTTCTTCTCTGACCTGCAATGGGCATTTTATTCTCGCCGAGGCTACCTGTTTTATGAGGTCTGTCAAATGCAATACAGCTTTCTCCTTCATCACCTCATGATTTTTAGGAAAATAGGCCTGAGACCTCTACCACTGTTCCAAGTCATCCATAGGCAACAAGTGACTGATACTCCAGTCTACAGGGCTCCATCCAACAGGACTGCCAGGCTAGCCCAGAGAGATCCAGGATCCTGACTGATAATTTGATCTCTTAAAACACAAGGGACACTAGCTGCATAATGGAGAGAATGTTAGTCTAGGTTTTAAGAAAAGCTTAAGCGTTTTCTCTTCCTGGACATAAACCAACATTGCATGATTGTCAAGCCTGGATATGAGGCAGCAGCACCAGAAACCCGATTGCTTGCATCGTGACACATTTACCAACATCAAATAGTCTTTCCTCTTTCCCTCTAGCAAGGGAGTTTTTAGACAGAACACAGAAACCCTAAGAGAAAGAAAGTATGATAGTTATCTTGCAGTTGATCTTACAGTACAGGAAAACAAAGGACAGACTGTTTCATTTTTTAAACCAGTGTTTTAAGTTTAGCTTTTTAGTCTCTGTTTAGAAATCTGAGGTCTGACTTCTGGAAAACACCAAGACAAGAAATACTGCCAGATTCAGTGTAAAACTTTGAAAACAAGCCTCTTATTTAAGTATCTTCTTTGACAAAGTTAAGTACCAATGGGGGAAAAAAAAAGTAACCTTTAGTTCTTTTTTTTCCTTTCTCCAAGAGAGTATATTAAGAGGACCTCAGCTAAGCGCAATAGGATAACTAAGTTGTCCACAAGTCCCCCAGTTCTCATTCTTCAGTTATTATGTCATTTACTTTAGCAGAAAGAGTCCCATGCTTTTTAAAAGTGCGGACAAAAAGTTGCAAGGCCAAAGGTAAGAAGGATAGAAACTCTTAACCTTAACGTTCTGCCAGGAGAGAATGCCTTTTCTTACTTAGTACTCTGGTGTAAAACACTTTTTCTGACCTATTTTTTCTCTGAGAGTACCAAAGTTTCATCATTCACCCAAAGTAACCATTTCACTGTAAGGGTGGTGGTGGTGGAGCAGTTCCAGAGAGACACAGTAGCAAGCAAAAAGCTCCTGTTTGGGTTTCCTGGCAGTTCTGTGTGCTGCTGAAGTTTTGTTTGGCCAAAAGATGGAAGTTGTCATTTCATGAAAACATTGCACCTTTTAAGTGGATGTGAGGCACAGCAATCACTGCAGCCACTCTGACAAAAGCAGAGTGGAGAAAGAGTGAAAACTGTACTCAAGGAACTAGTATGTTTTTAATGCTTTACTCGGCTTCTGAATCGAAGTAACAGAAAAAAGGGATTTAATTAGTCTCATAAAGCTCTATTAAAAAAATTGAGAACAAAAAAAGATGAAACCAGATTGGCTGGGTAAACAATTGAGCCTTGACCTAATATTGCAACCTGCCTCATCTTCTGTTACGTTAAAAAGGAAAAAAGAAGTCCCGTTTTACTGTCTCTTATGGCATATAATACTATAATCTCTTAGTAAAAATAAACACCTACTAACATTTCTAACAAATTCTAATTCCTGGCATTTCATGTGAGTAAAACCATCCTTTGGGAAACTAAGCTCCTTTGCAAGTTCATGAATTTCAAAGTAAAAACTGGAGCTAACATCTTCATTTGCAATATGCAAAGGATAGGATCATATTTTAAAGCAGTACTTTTTCCTTTTTACAAATGTAGTTTTGCTTATATAGTTTTGCTTATTTGCAGGAGCATGCAGAGAAGGCTTCAAAATTATAAATTATCCTAGTTATAAGAGCTCTGCACCTTTTTGCATTGCAAGCCAGCCATAAAAATCACTCAGTTATTCCAAATAATATATACAAAAATACAACAAAGCCAGAGCAGTGAAATTTACTCTTGCAACAAAGCCAGTAAGAAACATGATATGAAGACATGCATTTATGAGACATACTAGACAGAAAGCGTGAGCTATTGTAGAGAAATGGAATGGGACACTTACACAGTGGCTCTCTCTCAGGGGGTCCTGATGGTTACTATGTTCTTAAACCATCTAGACAGAATAGCAGGCTGGGCAGAAGGGAGCCACATACAATCCACCAGATGACAATGCTACACAGTGTAGACACCAGCATAGCTAGGAGCCATCTAAAAAAGGGGTTGGAGGGGGAGGAAAAGATGAACAAAAATTCAAAAGCAAAAGCTATTGGTGCATTTCAGCTTGTTTCAAGTTCTTAAAAAGCATACTGCTCTATAACCTTTGCCAAGCATTTTCTTATTTTCTATGACTGTAACAATCCATGCAACCATAAATTGCTAAATGTAGTATCCACGTGTTGCTGCAATCAAAGCAAATTTTCTGAAATCCTCACTAAAGTAGTCTATTCCAAAGAAAGTCCGTATCACTCTCTTGAAAATAAGTGCATGCTGGAGCAGTACATCTCTGACCACTTGCTGCCATCTCTTACAGAGTTTGATCAGCCTGTATTCATACATCCTACTTCATAATCATATGTTTTACTACTAAAACATTAGACCAGAGCCAGATCAGTTTGTAGGAACAAACCATTTATGTAAATGCCCAGATGACAGGGTATATTACCTTCCTCTGTTCAAAGTAGCAAAAGCTAATTCATAATCCTTTGCCAAAGGTGCAGAATATTGCTAATTAGAACATATACAAAGTATCCATTCATCAAAGCATATAGAGTTTATACAACCAACTTCAATAAACATTAACAAACGTTATACACAACTCCCTTGCGACTTAAATGTAAGCGATGCCTCTAGATATCAAAGACTGTAATTGTCCCACTTCTGGTGCTTTTTTTTTTTTTTTTTCCCCTGTGAAATAAAACTACATAGAGAATTTAGAAGCTTATTTTTGTTTGCTTAGATAAAAATAATCAATTTCACTGCAGGATTAGTTTATTTTAACAGTCTGAACTAAAAGGGAAAAAGACTGACACTTCTTCTAGTACAGAAGACTTCTGACTCAGGTAGGGCAGCTAAATATTCCTAGCGATATTTTGGTTTAATGATAGTAACACACAGAATGTAAAAAGTTACATATTCATTTTTCACCAAATTATTTCAGTACAAGCTGCAAACCATACAAATAACTCAGGGGAACAGGAGGAGGGAAATTCCAACTCCCTATGCCACAATACACACTATAAAAAACAACTATAAGCTCTAGATCAATTATTTTAATTCTACAGAAGTACAAGCTAACTAGTTTTTATTAGAGCAGTCATGTTGCAGAATGCTTCATGAATGGAATAATATTTGAATAGTTGATAGGCTTTCTGCATACTGAGACAATGGCTGAACAGGTTAGCATACAGTCTACATTCATTCTATGGAACATACAATAAATTACATCTTTCCCAACCTTTCTTACATAACTTAAAGTACCTTTTATGAAAAAATATTATTAAGTGGAAACTAAGGCACTATGTGCCTTAGAAACTAATGTGCAAGGTAGTTGTTTTTTACTGTGCTATTTGAGGTAACTGAGGTGATGTGTTTGAGGTTTTTTTTAATGTCAGTTGGGGTACAGGCTTTGTTCTGAATCTGTTGTTTCTAATATCATCGCCTGTGTAAATGATGAACGAACAAAAGATAATCTTTTAAAACAAAAGCAGAATTCATACATAGCAATGTGTGAGGGTTTCCAAAGACATACTCCTTTACCTTCAGCACATTCTTACTACGTACCTCCCACTTATTCTAGAAGTCTGATGACACTGTTTGGTCTTAAAAAAAAAGAAAAAGAAAAAAAAAAAAAGGCCAGCAGCTAGTAGCATCATCTCCTACAGAAAGACAGCATAACAAAAGCCAAGTTGCCTTTGGTCTGTGACTCTGGTGCTGCGTTATTTGCAAAAATCTGACAGCCAGGGGTCACCATTCCTTTCCTAGCAATCAAATGAAATGCAGATATGTCTTGCAAGTCTTGCATTCTCTTTTAGTTTATTTAAGGGCAGACAGAAAGTTTTTTCTACCTACAGTTGCTGCAAGCTACAAGAGATGCAAAAGTGACTACGAACTTTCTTTTACAGGTGGTGTTTCAGTACTTGTCTAAAATAAAGAGACTAACATACCAGGTTCCCTGACAGAAATGCACTCCTTTTGAATTTACTTAATGAAATAGTGCTACTCCGTGCCTTCCAGATCTATCAGCCATTATCCCAAAGCCCACAGGATTTAGGGAAAGTTCCTCTCCAAGGAAAAGGAAATGAAAGGAAGCTAAAGATTATTCTTTCAACTCTTCTTCTTAGGTAGCCAACTTTACTTCAAAAAACAGCGCGTAACTTATTTCAGCCAATCAAACACCGTCATGTTCTTCCATTTTTATACTACCACAGGAAAGACAGGGAATGTTTGTGATTAAACTAAAAGTAAAGCATTCACAAATACTCAGGGAGCTTGTAAAGCGCAGACCACTGGAATCAAAAACAACACAGAAAACTAGAAATTGAGTAATGCAGTTCTTTAACCAAGTTCTCCTGCCTCCTTAGTGCTCACCAAGAAGAAATGGTGAATCTCATGCTTGTTTCAAATGAGTGAAAGCAGCCTTGGCAACAAACTTTTGGGGGCAAAGGGAAGCATGCATAAAGAAGAGGATAAAATTATTTCTGGCACTTACACATTCAGAACTGACTTACGTTAGTGGAGATGCAGTTGGAGCTTTTGCCTGCCTTCTACTTTTCAGAGCACGAAGCTTATCACCTTGTGTTACACAGTTTGTTTCATCTTCGTCACTGTACTGGATAAGTAGAGGTGGGGAACAGATAAACCAAGATAAAAATATAGACAGTTAGACATTTAAGAATTAACCTTATCCTAAATCTTAAAGTTAGAATTATCCCAACAGGAAAGTTTGCCAGCATAAAATCAAAGGAAATTCACTTGCATAAATACAATTGTGTTCTTTCCAGTTTCCTGTTTGCTGCTTTTAAGCCTGTAAACCATTAAGTGGTGTAATGAATTACATGCATCACATGCCTACCTTTAAAACAGTGGAAACACATTATCAAATCTTTGCTTAGGTACAGTACAATCTTCACTCAAGTACAGCATTTCCCTCCTTCACTTGCCTTTTTAAAACAGCAGTACCGTTTTTTTAGAAGGCAGCATTGAAAGGTATTATAGAAGTTGCAACTACTTAGAAACTAAAAATAGCAAAAAACCTTTCACCCCTTCCCTTTAAACACACACAGGGAAGTAATAGACAATCCAAAACAAAATTGGAGTGTTTTTGATTGCAAATCATGAGTACTTTTTTTGTTCTAATATTTACCTAAATACTAAAGTATGATAAGGATGCTCCTACTTCACCTGTGTACTGCACTTCATTTTTCATACTTGCTGTCCGTAACTTCCCCTCCCCCCATATCCCTTCATACAAAAAGGGCAAACAGAAAAAGAATCTGATTAACATAATTCTACTGTACCCACAGGTTTGTTCAGAACTTGACAGATTCTCAACAGCAGTTAAAATTTTTACAAAAGCACAATATTTGGATGGTTACCAGTTCAATGTCCTTCTGGATGGTTCTCCTGTTTCTCGTGTCATTAATTGAAATATCATCTACTCCTGACAGAATTCTTGTTACAGCAATTTTACGGTTTCCTTTCAACTTTGCACGGAAAATATCTCCTTCTGTCCAAAGTTCTGCCTGCTTGCTATCATAACACGGCAAAAAAAGCCCAAAACACAACAAATTAACACCAAAGATTATTAAGCGTACAATAAAAGAAGAAGAAAAAGACATCTAGCTCTATTTTTGAAATAATTTATAGTCAACCTACTTACTCCATCAGGAAGTGTTGCTGTGGTCCAATCACTGAACCAGGTCTATTTATTCTAATCCAGGCAATAGTTTCAGCAGCTGTCATCCGATAATGCTTCATAATGTAACAGGCAATAAGCGTTCCAGTTCGTCCAAGACCAGCTGTGTAAGACAAAAGAATGGCTTCTTTTATATACTGATCTTCATCTGGAATCTGCTGTAGCTACAAGACATTGTTACTTGAACAAGTAGTTACTTGCCTAGTTTATTAAACAAACCTGTTACTGATCAAACTTGGTTAAGTGCAACTCACTTTTTGTATTTTTTTTTCCATATACACATTTTTTTTGAGTGAGGTAAAGCCAGCAACTTTACAAACATCTGTAAGTCTATCTATCTTTATTTACCTATCTATCTATGAATGTGTATATAGGTATGAGAATGTTTTTATGTATGGGGTAAAACAGCTTGCTTTTTTCCAAAATTCTCAAAGCACCTTCTTGCAAATTGATCATACATTGCAACTGAAACCAGTTGCTCTTCCAATCCGTCCTCTAACTAATGTCTTACTTTAGTTACCAAGGGAAAAACAAATTTTGCAATAAGCAAGTCTGGGTACTAACCGACACAGGCAAAAAGTACTCCAGAATGAGGAGCCTTCTTTGCAATGGCCCTCAAAACAGTTCCTTCTTTACCTTGGGAAACATGAGAAGGAAAGGAGAACAGCTCCAGCTAAGCTCTCCTCGATAACCTGCTGTAAATGTCAAACCATACATCACCTTCTCTCACTTAACAAGCTACTGACCAACACCAATCTTCAGTATAGCCCAATGGTCACGACAACCACACAGCACTTTCCATGCCTTGCCCAGCTTTAAGAACAGGTTATTACAGTATTCTACTCTTTCTCACGAGTAAGAGCAGGCTGAGGAATGTAAGGTAGTCTACACACCATTAGTATGATAAATATTAAAGAACATCTTAATTTGAATGAAAACAAAGCAGTTGTACCACTGATATTCAATATTCAGGCGTAATCAATTAAATGATTACGATGCCCGAGTTTATCACCTCAGTGGAGAGTAAGAGTATGCACTTTGCTTCCCACAGTTAAGATGAAGTTTTTACCAATTCTTCCACTTCACAGTATAATCCTGTTAAACATGCAGCATATGGATGGCAGATCCAGGAACAAAAATGCAGTCTTTGCAGGTCCCAGGCAAATGGGTTAAGTCAATGGGTTCTCCTTCAGTCACAGGATTATCAGGTACGCTAGTCAGGCAAAGTTTGTGGAGAACAAATGTCTGATAGACTATTAAAGATGGTGTGAGAAGGGAAACATAGTTCCTCTAGAATGACAGAAAACTTTATACTAGCTGCATTGGGCTCTGAATATCTTTTCCTTGGCAGACTAACCCTGGAGGAACAGATATTCGGAGCATGCCCAATGTAGTATAAAGGTTTTCTGAGGGATAAAGATTTCTGTGGTTCTGGAAGAACACTCATACTTTATAAGGAATCTCCTCAAAAAGCTGCATTAATATTTTCAACAGTTTATGACTTGGTATACTTAACCGTGTATTTTCAGAAAGACCTATGAACCTTGCCAGGACTTCAAATTCCTGCTCAAAAGCATCCTTTGAAAGTGCTAGCACTTTCTAGCAGAAAGAGCTGTTAATATTGCCAAGCTCACTTTCCCCAACCTCATTCTTGGAAACAGCTGGGAAGATTTTTCTGGAACTTAAAAAAATCAGAAGATGAAGTGCAGAACAGAAGCATAGAAAGAATTTGTATGGAAAAGTTGCAGTCCGGCAGAGACGTTAATAACTAGATATAATGGAATTACAGTGCAAAATACCTCAGGAACTGTAACTATAAGCATCACTTGTAATATACATTTTTTACACTATACCTTTGCAATGAACGGCTATAACACCTTCAGCATTTTCACAAATATTTAGAAATGTTTTAACTATAGTATCACTAGGTGTGCTTCCATCAGCAAAGAAGAGGTCAAAATGCTCAAATCCAGCATCTGTAAATCGTTTGGCATCATACAATTTTTTGTTGAGGCGTATTATAGTGGTG
This sequence comes from Fulmarus glacialis, assembly GCF_000690835.1. Classification (NCBI taxonomy): domain Eukaryota; kingdom Metazoa; phylum Chordata; class Aves; order Procellariiformes; family Procellariidae; genus Fulmarus; species Fulmarus glacialis. The sequence goes on from NW_009229119.1 coordinate 48,701, forward strand.
ACCTTATGTTTCCTGAAGTATGGGAAATAAGCCTCTGGAGCATGGTGGGGATAGCCTATTTGAAAAAAAAAGGAAAAAAAAAAGGAAGGAAGAGAGTAAGGCTCAAACTGCAGAAATAAACAAAGACTCAAAAACAAGTGATGAAAACACTTTCAAAATAGAACTCATGTTCAACATAAAGAAATAGACTAACCGAAAATGGAATTTTAACATAATCACCTTGGTTAAACCAAGCATTAAAATTTTACTGCCAGGGTTCTTATAAAAGAAAAAGAGCCAAGGAAAAAACACACTGTTTGAGGAACAATTTTTAAAGCTTGTTCTTACTGATAACAATCAACTAAGAAAGCAGTGGGCTTGTGTCCCCCACCTCCTTTTTTAAGCATACCATTTTCAATTTTACTTCTTGAATGAGGTCCACTGAAGGCAATGAATTTGTTTGGTATTATCCAGTTAAAATCTCCATTTTCTGCTCTCTGTCAAGAGAAAATGCTTGGTTTATCATTATCCCTGTATTTTCAGGCTTTTCCTTATTGTTTCAAAATACATGCTAGAGAGAAGTGATGTACAATTTTTGCCAAAGGAAGTTATGTTAGTCGCCTGCTTTCTGTTCCATCGGGAAGATGCCAGATGCTCTCAACCTCACTTTTCTTGCCTATGTTCTCCTCTTTATAAATTAGAGTTTTAGAACAACACAACTGATGCCCTTCAGATGAAGGCCAACTTCCCATTTTCAATTTTTATAGGTTTCTAAATTATGACCTTGGCCTTATCTCTGTTCACAATTTAAATCATGATTTTTTAGATTCTAAGAACACTTAATTTTCTTTTTACAGATAACTGGCAGCTTTGCATTTCTGAGACTGCATATAGTCAAGAGCTGTAGTCCTTCATTGTCACATTTGTTTCCCGTGCCCCAAAGTGAATTTTATAGGCTTGGAGTTTCCCAGCCCTGTTTCCTTCTTTACCTCAAAGAACGTTATTATACCTTTGCCATGTGTTCACAGATACATACTCCAATTGCTCTCCAGAATTCAGTTAGATTTGGACTTGTATGCCCTTGAGTTTCTCATCAAGACTGCTCAAGGACCTCTAAAAGGTGGTCAAACTCCCACTCCCCTATCACCTTCCAGGGCTTTAATAATAGTGGGAAAAAGTATTTATTTCCGTCTTGGTTTCTGCTTCCCCCCTCATGTTTGAGGCTGACTATGCTTAAATCTGAATTTTAATATTCTCTCTCTGACCACACACCTTTATTTAACAATCAAAGTTTAAAGAGACAAAACAGAAATGGAACCTAATACTACAAAAAAAATAGCACATATTATAAACAATCACCTTAGCATTAGTAACAGCAAACAAATCAGAAGATTGATACGGAATACTTACTTCATAATGCTCATATTCATTTACATCAAATGTATTGAAATCCAGGAAACCATATTGCAAAGCCTAAAATTCAGAACACAGCTTTTAACAAAGACAATGTCTTTTCAATGAGGACAGTTTATCACTCTTTTAGGTTACTGAAAGCCCCTTAATACCTGTTCTACTCTTTCGGAGAGATTTCTTCGTATATTTGAAAAAATACAGATCAACTGAGTCTTGGTTCAAAACAGATTTGTAAATTTTAATATAAGTGAAGTTAGACAAGCAAATCCACCCTTTTCTATTTTCATTGAAACACTACAAAGTTCCAGACTACAGAAGCATTCAGTCTTTTTATTACTGCTAGGAATACAAAGTAAAAAAGAGAAAAATAACTGGCAAAAATTATCTATTGAAATCATGAGTACATTCTGAAGTCTCCATTCAAGGACTGCAAATATTTTTGTGCATGAATGCTATTCGCTCTTATTATGATGCTAATATCTTCATTGATTTTAAATTGTTTGCAGACACACAGTCCTAAGCAGACACTAGTGTGGTCCCGACATTATCCACAACTGTTATATTTAATACTGTAAAAAAATTGTAAACATTTGGGTAACTGGCAGTTTACCCACTTGTTAAGTCAAGAAGCACAAACACGGATAATCCCATATCTCCAGATATTTAAAACACTATATTCTAATCTCCCTCTTTCATTGCATAATCTCCTGTAGTTTTCCCTGCTGTTCACCAGTACTAAGAATAGCAATTCACCATTCTTGGCACACAAGCAGCCTATGCCAAAACATCCAAAAAAGCTGAAAATCACAAATCTGCAAGAAGCTGGCTTCATCAGTAAAAACACCAGTATTTGGCAGAGACACCCATAATACAAAAGACAGCAGTAGGGTGGAGAGTTGCAGAATTCCCCATTTCACTACTCATACAGACTAAAAAGAATGCCTATAAATTCGCCTGTCCTTCAACGCCACGTTACTTCACCACGGTGTTGCTACAAACTGCTAGTTATGTTAATTTGTAGTTAAAAAAAAAAAAAGCACCTGCCTCCTAACATTTGTTCTATTTGTATTACAAAAGCAAAACCTGAAGTCATCAGCACATGCTGCAAATGCCTAAAAGTATCACTAACCAATTCAAAACCACTTTCAAAGGCTATATTCAGCCTAAAATGTAACACCAGGGGGGGCACATAATAAACCTATCACACAACTCTTAGAGATTAGAGGTGTGAATGACTGTCCTGAAAGATTACATAAATAAAACTCAAAATTCCCACTTCTAAATCTTCACTAGTTGATTACATAAGGTGTCAGTCGACTTCTATGGATGCTGTATCTAGAAGTTTTGCTACAATGCATAATACATAATAAGATAGGCAACAATCAGAAAATCTGCTACTGCAACAGCTCTAATTGGATCCTAGCTTCCTAAGCCGCCTTTTTCTGCTGGGCAATATTTAGCTGACCTTTTGCAATATGAAAAATACTGTTTTACTGACCTTGTTTATTGCATGAAAACAGTCCAGTAATGTCAGATGAAAACTGCAAGTACCAAAGGAAGCATCCCTATAAGATATGATGACCAAAATGGTAAAATTGCCCCATTTTAATCCAAGTGAAAGCAATTGAGGATATTTCTCTTAAACACCTTTAAAAATTGCTTCAAGATAATTACTATTATAGTGAAATAATTATGTCAAATGATTACTTAATTTCCCTCACCTTGCATCTTACAATAATAACAAAACGTAAAATAAGTATGTTAACAGATGATCGAAGAGTAAGATTACACTAGTTATATTTTTGGTAAAGCTGACGTTCAACTTCTGACATGGAACATTGAAACTGGCATGTTTCAGTGTTCATGTCAACAAAGAACAGACAACACAAACTCCTTGTGGCAAAAGCTAATGCCTAAATTAGTATCATATTCTAACATACACTCTCAGAACAATTTCTTCTGAAGTACACTTTAAAAAAGTCAGATTTTAATACACTGCAAGTTTTTTCTTCAAACTCAATTTAAAAGAAAAAAAGATGCTGCACACATGCATTCTATGTATACGTGAACAGCATCTTCTTACTAAAACTGTCAAGACACACATTTGTGTGTGTAGCTATATTAAAAGACTTTCCTTAAGATGCATAAAATAGTTTATGCTTAAACATGAGGAAAAATTGGTTTTCATTAAAACCTCTTCTTTCAACTACAATTTTTTAAATTCTGTTGATCCAAGAATGCCATGTTCTTAGTACGTGACCATTATTAGATGCCATAAGCACTGCAGAGTAACCATTCTACAGGAATACTGTAGTTAAGTCAAAAAATAAATTTAAACTGAATCTACATCAAAGAATATTATGTCTTGGCAGAATACCTTCTTTTGAGACCATGCAGCCCTCATCAGCAGAGAATCATTAATGTTTCAAAAAAGTAAAAAATACATTATGTTCAAATTTCAACTGAGAGGAGGAAGAACTTCTGAAGAACCTGGATGGCTGCCTCTACAATTTGTTTGTATCCTTTTCCTCCCTAATGAATCAGTGTGAAAGGTGGGGAAAAAAAATCAGCAGGAGAAGAAAGTAACAGAACCCCATTCAGGTAAAAGAGAGGACAGGTAAAGGTGACATTATAGTGGGTGTCTGTTGGGCCACCTGACCAGGAAGAACAAGTGGATCAGACCCTCTACAGACAGATAGGAGCAGCCTCACATTTGCAGGCCCTGGTCCTCATGGGGAACTTCAACCATTCCGGTATCTGTTGGAGGGACAACACAGCAGGACATAAGCAATCCAGGAGGTTCCTGCAATGAACTGGTGACAACTTCCTCCTCTGAGTGAGATGGAAGCCAATGAGGAACACTGCTCTGCTGGACCTCGTACTCACCAGCAAGGAGGTGTTCACCGGGGATGTGAAAGTCAAAGGAAGCCTTGGATGCAGTGACTATGAGAGGGTGGAGTTCAGGATCCTGAAGGCAGGGAGGAGGGTGAAAAGCAAGCTGACAACCCTGGACTTCAGGAGAGCAGACTTTGGCCTCTTCAAAGATCTACTTGGAAGAGTCTCATGAGATAAGGCCCTGGAGGGAAGAGGGGCCCAAGAAAGCTGGTTAATATTCAAGGATCACCCCCTTCAAGCTTAAGAGCAGTTCATCCCAATGAATATGAAGCAGGCAAAATGCCAGGAGGCCTGCATGGATGAACAAGGAACTCCTGGCCAAACTCAAACACAAAAGGAAGCATACAGGGGGTGGAAGCAAGGACAGGTAAACTGGGAGGAATATAGAGACATTGTCCGAGCACCCAGGGATGAAGTTAGGCAAGTTAAACCCCAAATGGAATTGAATCCGGCCAGGGATGTCAAAGAGAATATGAAGGGCTTCTATATAAGTACATAGGTGACAGAAGGAATACTAGGGAAGATGTGGGCCCATTGCTCAATGAGACAGGGGACCTGGTTACACAGGACACGGAAAAGGCTGAGGTACTGAATGTCTTCTTTGCTTCAGTCTTTACTAGCAAAACCACCTTTCAGGAATCCCAGGTCCCAGAAACCAGGGGGAAAGGCTGGACTAAGGAAGATGTACTCTTGGTGGAAGAGGATCAGGTCAGGGAATAGTTCTGCAAACGGGACATTCCCAGGTTCATGAGCCCTGATGGGATGCACCCATGAGTGCTGAGGGAGCTGGCTGATGTCACTGCAAGGCCACTCTCAATAATCTCTGATTGACTATGGCAACTGGGAGAAATGCCTGAAGACTGGAAGAAAGCAAATGTCACCCTCAACTTCAAGAAGGGCAAGACAAATCCCCAGGGAACTACAGGTCAGTCAGCGTCATCTCAATCCCCAGAGAGGTGAAGGAGCAGCTAATCCTGGAAACCATTTCCAGGCATATTACGGACAAGAAAATCACAAGGAGTAGTCAGCATGGATTCACCAAGGCAAAATCATGCTTGAGCGATTTGATAAACTTCTACAACGAAATGATTGGCCTGGTAGATGAGGGGAGAGCAGTGGGTATTTACCCGGACTTCTGTAAGGCCTTTGACATTACCTCCATAAGATACTCATAGACAAGCTAGTGATGTGTGGGCTGGTCGAGCAGACAGGTGGATTGACAGAGAGCTGAGTGCCTGGGCCCAAAGGGTGGTGGTCAGTGGCACAAAGTCTAGTTGGAGGCCAGGACTAGTGGTGTACTTCAGGGATCAATACTGCGTTTGATCCTGTTCAACATCTTCATTAATGATCTGGATGAAGAGGCAGAGAGAGTTCCCTCAGCAAGTTTGCTGATGACACAAAACTGGGAACAGTGGCTGATATGCCAGAGGGTCGTGCTGCCATCCAGAGGAACCTTGACAAGCTGGAGAAATGGGCTGACAGAAGCCTCATGAAGTTCAACAAGGAGAATATAAGTCCTGCACCTGGGGAGGAACAACCCCAGGCACCAGTACAGGCTAAGGGCTGCCCAGCTGGAAAACAGCTTTGCTGAAAAGGACCTGGGGGTCCTGGTGGACACCAAGTTGAACATGATTCAGCAATGTGCCCTGTGACAAAGAAGGCTAATGGTATCCTGGACTGCATTAGACAAAGTATTGCCAGCAGGTCGAGGGCAGTGATCCTTCCTCTCTCCTCAGCACTAGTGAGGCCACACCTGGAGTACTGTGCCCAGTTCTGGGCTCCTCAGTGCAAGAGAGATATGGACATACTGGAGAGAGTCCAGCAAAGGGCTACAAAGATGATTAAGGGACTGGAGCATCTCATATAGAAGGAAAGGCTGAGAGAGCTGGGACTGTTCAGCCTGGAGAAGAGAAAGGTCAGGGGGGACCTTATCAATGTGTTTAAATACCTGAAGGGAAGGTGCAAAGAAGACAGAGGCAGGCTCTTTTCAGTGGTGCTCAGTGACAGCACAAGAGGCAGTGGGCACAAACTGAAACACAGGAGGTTCCCTCTGAACATCAGGAACCATTTTTTCACTCTGAGTGTGACTGAACAGGTTGCCCTGAGAGGCTGTGGAGTCTCCATATGTGGAGACATTCAAAAGCCATCTGGATGTGGTCCTGGGCAACCGGCTCTAGGTGGTCCTGCTTGAGCAGGGATGTTGGACCAGATGACCTCCAGAGGTCCCTTCCAACTTTACTGGGATTCTGTGATTCTATAAGTGAAAAAAGAAATTCTCTGCAGCCTCCTAACAAAAGTTTTTGTGTTGCTAATGACCCTAAGTAGCAACTACCTGACTGACTCTTTATTATTCCATGGGAAGGTACTGTTTTTTGCAGAGACGAAGATCTTAAAGGAACAGAGCCCAGACCAACATCTCAGTTAATCATTAATGTAATCTGAATTCCTCTATTTGCACCAGGTTTAGTTGCACTAGTAAACTCAAGAAAATGGTAAAGTTTTCAGAGACTTCAGCAGACTGTATTCTTTACCCCAGAGGCCGGACATGTCTTCAGAAGTCAGCTCTCAGTAAGTCTTATCATGTAACACATCTTTGCATTTCTTTCAGTAGTGCTGTTGAAGTGATGGTCTGGGAATTTGGGCAGGGTATATTACCTGAGTGAAAAGCTACTATCTCCATCACCTACATACACCTTTATGATATTTAGAAACAAACCTTACAGTCTTCCTAAGGACAATTTTTGTTCTTCTGGGAATAAAAAAATGGAATTTAAAAGTGAGAAATGGGATGATGGAAGTATGCAAATAAAAAGAGGTGCTATCACACCTCTAGTAATAGAAATTCAAATCATCAAAAGCCCATCTCTTGGCAAAAAAGCTAGAAAACACAAGCAAGGACTGAATTAATCACCCCATAACAATATATTTGGACAGTAAACTTGCCTCCTAAAAAGTTTTTTGGCCATTCTTTTCTGCATATTGTAGCAGCCAATGGAACATTAGTTTAGTCCAACTTTTAGAAACTCTTGCTTGGAAGAAATTAAGAAGTTGTTCCTCTGCATGATGAATCGACTTTATTTGCTACATTAAGCAGCACAGCATATACCACAAAGAGAAGTCTGAGGTCTGAAACAGCTAGGATTACATTCCCTCAGGGTCAAGCAACCATGAACCAATGGTTTTACACACTTCCTCACTGGTAAAAAGAAATACCTTAAAGTTACACTAAATCATATGAGGTTAGCTAGCATTCTTTATGCACAAAACAGTATTTGCAGGTTGCTGCATACATTCAACAAGTGGGAAAAATGGAGCGCGAGAAGTATTACAAGCCATTTGTGATGAATGACAGATATTTTGATACATTTAACTATCAACTACTGGCACAAAACCAGACTGCCACGTGAGAAGCAATGCAGATCAAAAAGCTCAACAAGAGTGCATACAAAGCAGCGTGGCTCCTTCACCTTCTGTCAGAACACTTCAGTACCAGCTGCTAACACCCCTGTTCACCAATCTGCACTTAAAGCTCAGGCAGTGAACCCTGTCACGTGTTAAAACTTCCGCAAAAAAACAGAAACAAATTAGTACTGATAAATGCTACATTCTTCTTCAAAATTTCAAAGTACAGAAAGTTCTAACAACTTGTTATTTACCTGAAAGGAAGATACGAAATGCTTCCAGCCAATATAAGCCTGTACACATCTTCTGGGGATTCTCTCAGGTATATTATCTATTTTTGTTGAAAAAGACACACACACAAAAAAATTATTTTAAGATTGATATTAATAACTTCAAGTCATTTGTTTGCTACAGAAGGCATAATTAGTTATCACAGAGCTCAGAAGTGCTGGGAAAGAATGGCACCAAGAACAAACGTATGCAAGTGTGCAACAATAAAACTAACACAAACAATATAAAATACTGGTCAACCTAGAGGAATATATATTTTTAAACAAAATTTATAGATTGTTCAGGAGTTGTTCAACTATAGGCTACAGTGAAAAAGCTTCTGTCTGTCTGGATTCTTCCATGTTTCTATTGCAACTCTGCTAGACCAGTTTGTAGTTGTTTTTTTTTTAAACTAAGCTTGTAAGATGTAAATCAAAACACAAACCCCCATATATCAGCAAAGCTATAAATCATCGGGTCTACAAAACAATGTGTACACTCAGCAGACAAGATTAAAACAGTAATTCGTGTATGTTTTGATTTTCCTACAGCAGTACATTTGCATTATTCCAAATCCTGTACTTCCTCCTTTGCACTAGTGAGGCAGTATCCAGTAACTAAATCCAGATGCCATAAAGGAGAAAAAAAAAAAAAGGAAATCTGTAGCTTCAGAAGCAAAATCCTAGTAACATACTTGAAGCACTACATATCAAACCTTCTACTGTCAAAAACACTCAGAAAAGAATTCACAAAGGACCAACTCACGACAATATCCATACGGTCTTCTGTCACGACAGGCCTGATCCCTCTTGGATAGCCTCTAGCACTAAGGTCTCCTTAAAGAATACCGTAAAACTCCTCTTTTACGCAAACCATGTCTTCCAATACCATCAAACACCATCCCCAGCATGGCCAGAAGATAACAAATATTAATAACAAGCTGTCATTAACAGGTCAATATTCAGTAATTCCAAGTTAGCATTTTTTCTTTACAACTCCATTAACTAAGCTTTAACACACTACAGAAAGTTTTTTTTTCATTAACGTTCAGTAAAATTATTTACATCTCTTATATTAATGACCTTTTTCCTTAGAGGGTTTTTGAAAGTAAGAATCCCTAATGAGTATTAATTAAACATCCCTCAAAAATCTAAGTGTGGCATTTTTGCTTTCTGTTGCTTTTGACATTTTTTTCTTTTAAAAGTTGGCATTGCCTTTCAAATTTTTTTGATGCTGCTGCAAAGACAGTTTGAACAAACGGCTTAACATATCTTCAACATCCTCTCCACACACACACACATGCACGCACACATGCATTCTTGTGACGTGAGAATGGGCGGTTGCTAAAAAGAAAAAACAAACCCAGCTTGAAACATATCCTAAACAGATAGCTAAAACATACATGGCAACAGGTGACTCCTTTCATTTTTCCTCTGATTCGATTACTGTGTTAAGTATTTTCTGAGCATTCTTCCTGTGCAATTAGCAAAACCAAAGAAAAAAACATCTGTCTTGTTTAAGTAGTGTAGTTAAGTAATGAAAACTGCATGTTTTGTGTGTGTGTGCTTTCACTGGGAAGGGGTAAGTGACACTTGCATTTATACCCGCAAGCATACACCCGGAATAGAAAAGAGACTTAAAAAGCCCCCAAAATATCATTGAATAGCTGCTCCTCAGATGCCAGAGTTCACTTCCTATTCTGCAGGCATATTCATTGCCTGAATTGGATACAAAGGTTATGTTCCAAGAAATTTCAAGTTGTGTGGTTTGATACAGTCATACTTTGCATCTTGCAGCACAGTGAACACATATTGCTAGCAACCATACAAATCTAGCACTGCTTGCTTATCAGAAAAAGAGCCCTGCCCCAGGAAAACTTACAAACCAGAGACATGAAACAGCATTAGCAAACAGAAGGTAATTAAACAGCAGAAACAGAGCCAGAAATGAGTCACCTGGAAAAAACTTGGGATTCAGTGCTGTAGGGCTGGGTAATACACAGAGAGTACTACTTGTACAACAGGCAAATAGAAATGCAGCTCATAGTAGCTAATCCTGTAAGCACATGTAGCTCAGAAAGGCCAAGGATTTCTCCTGTATTTCAACTGAGCTTTTATCAGCTTCTTAAAGAAAACAAGCTTCAGTGCAGAAGCATTTGTTTGCAAGTGTAACAGCTGCAAGAGGCAAGTTTTTTCCATAACATTACGTGTTGTATTAAAATAAGTCTAAATAATGTTACAGTATACTGAAACATGTTAGTTCTTAAGCACAGATCCAACTTCTGAAATTACACTACCAGTGAAGTTGCTAGAAACACCATTTTAACATACATGCACGTGTGTATGGAATTTTCTTTACACAGCTATATGAACACTTGCTACATACAAGGACACTTAAAAAAGCCAGCCTGATTTTGACACAAAAATCCAGTGCCTACCATCATTTAGTAGGTACAAAAAGCACACTGCAAGAAGATGGCATTTTTCAAAGTGGACAAGCTACTAAGCAAAAATTCGCAGTACTTCCTGTGCAACTGAAGCAATATACGGTATATTCACTGAAGAAGGAAGCTCTTCGAGCTGGATTTCTCTGAATTTTCTGAAACAAAGAGAGATCCTGCTACACTTCAGCTGTGACACTACTACACACACAAGATACGACATGTGAACAGTTGCAGAGACAGCAGTTGATGAAATGGTCAGATGGTGTTCCCAGTGAAAAGTGGCTTACAAAAAAAATGAGGTTAGTACGAGGATATCTGGACAGGTGCAATGGTGTGGAGCGCTTCAAAAGGGAAGAATGGCGTTCAGTCTCTACACAGAAAGGGAAAGACCATAAACAGATACTTACTTCACAAGGAAAGTATCCTGGCAGTAACACAACACAAGAAGCTGTGACAGTCAAAGTGGAGACAGGATCAGTTTCTGTCACAGCTTAAGACCATACGAGAGCAGCCAGCTGGAAATCTTGGATGCAAGCAAGGCTGGATGGAGGCTGAACAATGGGTGAGCCTGGGTTCAGGTGGTGGGTGAACCAAATTCCAGATATGGAAACAGGTAAGGCTGCAGGAGTGAGGGAAA
>NW_009229119.1:59770-70877 GCF_000690835.1 Fulmarus glacialis
AGGGAAGCAACAGGCGTCAGGGCAGCAGAGGCCACATCTGCATGAGGAAGTGGTGCGCACCAGCAGAAAAGCATCTGTAGACTGAGAGCCGGCACTGAAGATCTGACATCTGCACTATACACTTCCAGCAGCTTTTAACCTGAACAGCTAGCCTAGTCCGGTCCTGTGGACTGAACACCCATTACCTGTTGGGATTGCTCCTAGACTGCTCCATGAAGTGAACCAAAATGCAGTGAGCAGGGTTTAAGAAAAGATTCACTTCAAAAACATACTCCTGACACAAACCAAAACGGTAATATAGTTATAAATATATACCTATATAATACTGTTTCTGACCAGGAGGTGGCCGCTAAACCCTTAAAAATGAACAAATTCATTGGAATTATGTGGCTGAACAAAGGACTAAAGCAAGCCAGAAAATGAGAGAAAGTAAAAGTTATCAGAGAGAGGTGTAGTAGACAGAAGTGTTGGAAGAGAGAAGGAATTTCTAAGGCAGTAAGCAGAACTGAAGTTTCAGAAAAGGCGAGAATGGAAATGTTGATCTGATGAATAGCAAAACAAAGATATATTTGTAGATTCATGAGGTATGTACTGGGGGAAGGAGGCGAAATGGGAAAAGATATAACCTCCAGAAATCAAAATACACAACAGCTGAAACCAGTTTGTCCAGATGCTGATTATAAGTTATGTTTCTGCTATGCTTTCTGAGATGACAGAAACTTTTACAAATAAAGTTGTTTTCTTAAGTTAATGCCAATAAAGCAACCAACAAGAAGTACTATTAAAAAGATGAAAAATATTAACATAAATTTCAAGCAATGATATTAACTGTTATTTAGCAGAAGCAGGCATTTTCTGGGGTAGTTTTTGTCCATTCTTGTATACACAAATGGAGAACAATCTATTAGAATTTTACATTGATTTCCCAAGGGGCTCCTTTCCTGCAGGTCAGGCAAATATCAAAAAAAAAAAGCAGCTTTTTAAAAAAAATCAGAAAATTCAGCAGATCTGAAATAAATCATCCACAAGCACAGTTGCATCGGTTTTAGAATTTTCCTACAGTCATATGCAAGTGCAGATGGGTGCACATACGTATCTACATACACACACACACAAATACACATGGAAAAACTCTTAAAATCCTTTACAAGTCTTTTACTTAAGTACCTTCCAGGAATATTGTTACTATCAGGAACTGACATCTTTCAAGCCAAAACAACATAACGTTTTATCACACTGTGTAATTACTTGTGTGCCAACAATTTAGAAATTTGCTTTCTTTATGCATACAAAAACCTATCCTACTGAACTTCAAAATACAGGCAGAAATTTGCGATTAGCAGTTGCACCATTAACATTGCTCTAATCATCCTTTTCATTTAGGACATCTGTTTCTAATTAAGGAACTGCAGGCAGCTCTGTGAATGGTCAAGAACCATCCAAGCGTTGAGCACTAGGAAAGGTGCACTCAAGCACTGCTCCTGCCAACATCGCTGTGCAGTCAAACAACCGCTTTAACGTTCACTGAATGAAACAGAAGGGCTTGCAGGACTAGGCGACCCAGTCTTTATTTATGGGCATTTAAAATCAACCATAGAATGAGAGTTCTTTTAGCAAGCCATGTTATTGTCTGATTCATATTAGGGTTTTCAAACCAGCCCTATTTTTTAAACAAAGGTTTCCTAGATTAGCGTTACAATCATGAAAACGGTATTCACAATAGGATGAAAAGTATTCCTGGTCAAAAAGGAAAGGAGGCTCTGGTTGAAAAAGGCATCTTAATCTTCAATACACGGGATTGCCAAGTAAAATAGTAATGCTGCATGCAAGACAAAACATGTTTGATAACAACCATCTATGACACAGCTTGTTGCTCTTCCAGGAAAATTAAATAGGATATTTAAATATGCTGTACTGTTCGAAACTCTATCACCTCAAGTCTGTAAATAGCACTTTAAAGTCACATCTATGACGTGTTTAGTGTAATCAAGTTTATCCACCTGCTCACCTTTAACTGCAAAATCTACTTAACGTTGCTACCTAAATCACACATTTTACCAACCACACTGACTTAAAAGCAGGAAAACAACGAGATGATTCATTTTAAACTGCTTACAAGCAAATTTCATGTGATACAACTATGTTCCAAAAATGTCACTCACCCAAAATAGCCTGAACTGCTGTAAACTGCAAATAATCACAACCCACCCATTCTGAACAAATACAAATAGCTATTGCGTGTGACCAGACTCAAACACAAGCTCACACACGCATAATTTTACTATAACTTAAAAGCGTTAAATATTTTAGTTCATTAGAACCCCCATTGGATATACTAGTCAGTTAATACATTAAATTTTCTAGCAATATTCCTTAGAAGAAAACGTTAAATACAGCAAAATTAAAATAGAAATATATCAGAATAAAAAGCTTCCTGTACGGATTTGTGGTATACTGAAGAAATGCACATGTGGCCAACAGTCCCTTCACTACCAGAAACACAGTCATTAAGCGGATAGAAGTGGCAGAGAGGGAATAACTGCCTGTCTCTGGCAACTCTCTTTGTTCATCATAAACAAAAGCAAGAAACCTCCAATTACCTTTTAAACAGTGGAGGGGAGATACAGAAAACCCTTGACCAGGCTGGGCACACCAGTACTTCACAACAGCTAAGAAAGCAAGCTAGTTCTACAGTGAGGGACCCCCAAAGACCAACCCTTCTTCTCCTATGGAGACAAGCAGTCTGGTAAGAACATCGTGCGGAAGAACCTAGTACAAAGAGCAGGAAAAGCTGCCGTTACGAAGGCTAAACATGATTTCCCAAATACAATTCAGAGAAGGTAGCTTTTTAGAGGATATGAACACAGCGAAAGCCAAAAAGACTCGAGGCAACTTCTGCTTAAATGGAAGGCCATTTGTCCATCTCGTCTCTGCGACTCGCTTGTCAAGCACACGCACCTCTCACCAAAATGTAGCTGAGGGTAAACTCCATTTATCCACCTGTAATTTGAGCGCTGCCGCAGTTACCCATTTACCACCACCCAGCCTGGACCACTAAACAAACAGGTTTGCCTGCTTTCCCACGGCTTAGCCAGAGATAATTCTGCAAATGCCACAGTAAGAACAGAGAAGTTCAACATCACAGAGACGGGTGCTAATCGCTTCTGCAACCTCCAGCTTTTACCCAGCATTAGGCCCACAGCTAGGAAGAACACTAACAAATTGAAAAGGCAAAAAAACAGTACTACGGATCAGAACGGATGAAGGAAACGCTGCTTACCCTGAAGAAAGAAGATGAGAAAATAGACAAAGTACAGAGATGAGTCCTGGAGAAGGTGACCTGAATTACAGCAGTTCATGGGGCGGTACCCTCGGAGGGTCACCCTCCAAGTACATAATTAGTGCCAGGCCTGAGAAAAAAAACACTGTTACTAAGTTAATGCAGCCAAGGGGAAAGGGGGGAGCTTGGGAATTGGGTGGACAGGGCACAGAGGGTACATTTTCTTTCTTAATATAGAAGGAGCAATGATGAAAGAAGCAGACTTTCCTCACCCACAGCCAAGTCCTGGCGAAAATCAAGAGAAGCCACTGTAGAGATCAACTCAGAAGATCACTGCTGCTTTGGTAGAGTGGTAAGGCCTGAACAGTGCAGATAGCTTCCAAGGAAAAGCAATTTTTCTTTAAAAGGTGAAGAACAAAGGGGTTTTTTTCCCCCTCCCTTCTTTCCCCTCACCCCCTCCCGCCCAAATAAAGTGTAAACATTCAATCCCAACACACTGAATTCTGGCTACCCTTTGTGTGGCTGAACGTGCCAAATTCATGCTAATCTACACAGAAGAATATTATTCCCATTATGCAGTATATCATCTGTAAAAGTGAAACAAAATACAGAATTAAAATAGATGGAAGATGAACAATAAAGGGATTAAGATTTAAATTGTTAAGATTTACTCTGAAAAATCATATTTTATTCTAAAACTACATATATAACAATGTATTTGAAAACTTTGTTCTTCACTTTTAAGGCCATGTTATACTGAAGAGCCCTGTAGCTTGAGTTAGGCTGTGCTGTCACATCAAAGTACACCTGGAAGGAAGCAGCAGATGTGGGAGGGGGGAGAAAGAAGTGTGTAGCGTGGAAAGCTCAGAAACTATCTCCACTGAAGAGGAAAGAAAGACAAGTTAGATGAAGGGGAGGGGGGGAAACATTAAAACACACCAACTGTGAAGAAAAGACTGGGAACAGACTTTGCTTGTAAACCAGATCAGTAACAGCTGCCCTTACGCTTCATCACAGTTAATGAAGACTTTCATAATTGCCTTAGTAGTCAAAATGAGCATATCCCCACGATATATATACACACACATATATATTTAAACAAAAGAATGATAAACCATGCTAATATATTCCAATTCCTTTAAGCAGAAGTTAAATAATATTCTGTTTAAGAATACAAATTTAAGGTCAACAAGCCCCTAAAATGACAGGCTCGGAAGTTGCTAGCATGAAAATACTGAATGTTTATGAGGACATAGAGATTCCAGAGAAGAAGTAGTTATATACAGTTCATTATAGTTTCATAGTTAAAATGTGACTGTGTTTAAAAAAACAGAGAACAAAACCAGAAAGCACACACACTTACTGTGTCTATGCTATCCCTGAAAACCCGGCAGCCTGTTATTCCTAATAGCTTAAAGCACCTGCATCTACAGAGCACCTTGCACCCAAAACCATGCTTAAGTTACCAAAGGCCTTACAACACACGCAGACAAGCACTATTTTCATGACTAACTCTGTGAAGGCCACTTTCCCTTTCTACCTCCTTGCTTTTCCACCTGAACTCCTCCAGCCTGATGCACTGCCACGCAGTTCCTCAACCTAAGGTAAACTGTTGAAATGGGAACCCACCATGAAGCTAAAAAACCAAAATCAAACAAGAAAACACACTCAACCCACAGAAAACAAAATACAGTGGCAACCTACGACTTACCCTGTGAGGGATCAGAAATTAAATGATGATACTTAGTTCACACAGCGAAGAGCATTACCAACAGGGCATGGTCTGATTAACTAAAATTACAAAAAAGCTTCTTGAAGTTTTGACCAATAACTGGATGGATCCTTCTTCATCAAAAAGCAAAGCACTCTGAACTGAAGAAGTAGGTGGATGCTTAATGTTTTGGCTATGTATGTTTTAAATAAAGGAGGCCTCAATATATTTCCTTTTAATCAGGAAATATGCTTATAGACATATATTTATCATGCATTCTGAACAAATCCTATACCATTGCTCTCCCCACAGAGAACAATCCAATTCTCCCTGCAGAAAGCAGAAACGTGGGACATGTATGTTTGAACACTTCAGTAGTGAGTGCCGTAATTAAGCCTGCCTCTTCATGAAAGATCATCAAAGGGCGCCAGGGGAAAAAAGTAAGCCTCAGGGGCACAGTCTGTCTTCTGTGATCCTCCTTCACTGGAATCCCTCCCACGCCAATCTGGGAAGAAATTGTACCCTACTTTATAAAAAAGCAGGTCCAAAGCCAAAGTCTGTTGCACTGGGAAGAAAATCAGCACCTAGCTAGAGCTACCTCACCATCTAGGACTTGCCATTATGCAAGACAGACACGCACCCATTCAAGGACGGGATTGATATTCACATAGTGCTTCACTTTGCCTTGGGTCTTTAAGGGAAACTGCTGAAACCTGTACAATGCAATAAGCTAAGCACAAGTCTCTGAACTCTGAAAATTACTCGTGGTTTTGTCTAGCCTCTTTCTGCCATATGCCAGCTGTCTGCAACTAGCCCTCCCACATGCATTGGCTAGTCAGTCATGATCTCGTGTCATACTTCAGCTGGATCTGTGTTAGCATCCTTTCTGTACTCTGCAACTCCCACCTCCTTCACTGCAGTTCTCTGAAGCAAAAACCGCCCACTCCTCTGTCCAAGAGCCTCTGTATTTAATTACCGTGCTTTGGACTGTCATAATCCATACATATTAATCTTAGAGCTTTATTCAAGTCTGTCCAAGCATTCCCTTTCAACTGCATGTTGTTACTGCAACATGGCAGGGCTACTGGATGATCAGAAATAAGATTTGTGTTAGGTTTTTTGTATACTTTTACATAGTCAACGACAGCATTTTCGTGTTAGATTGTTTTGCCATTAGTTAATTCTCCATACCATGGATTCTGCTCAAAATGTCAGCTGCTGTGCTGCACAATACTACTACACATATTCAGAACAAAAGTTTAGGAAAAAAGAAAACCCACTTCCTTCCAAATAATGGCTGATAACTGAAGTCAGTCCCCTCTCGCTTTCCGGGCCTCCACTATGATCAAGTCACTAGGAAGAAGTAGTTTTCCTAAAAGCTGCAGCTCTTTTGTCAACATAATGCCTTAACTGCAAACAAGTGTAGTAACTCAAGTTGCCAGTTTCCACGTGGTTGAAGAATGCGAAGGTCTACAGCAACATTCCTAAGTGTCTTCGTTTCAAATACTGAGTGACACATTTTGAAATCTAGTTCTTAATTTGTAATAAGTACTGTAGAAAATAGACAACAGAGAAACCCTGTGAAGCAGGAAATGGACCTCCTGCATGATGCAGAGAGGCAGCAAGGAGACTGCCAGCATGACAGCAAGTACTGTATAGCCTTGCAGCTAATAAATAGGAATGACCTAAGGCTACATGCACTTTGACCCTCAAATCTGCAACATCAAAAACCGCAGAGGTTCTCACTTCATTTTATTACTCAGTAAACAAGAGAGATGGTTACAATCAAGGTGTGTTACAAGTCAAAGCAGAAGATGAATACGGTACATCACATCTTTCATTCTGAAGCATTCAGCATTTTATTCCTTGACTACGCTTTTGTGTACCAAACACATGCAGTTGTGATGTAAGGCCAGTCATTCTCCCCTCTGCAGTCAGGGATCTGGCTCAGTACACTTCCAGTCACCTTGTACATTCCCAGGCTTTATACCGGCTCTAAGCCTAACGCATGATCTCACTCCTTCTCCTAGGTTAACTGAAGAAATCACCTTACATTAGAAAAGAAGCAGCTAGGGAAGAAAAGGTATATTTAAACGTCCATGCAATGGGAAATGATATACTGTATTTCGTGCAAGATAGTATTTCTCTATTTTAAAAAAGAAAAAAGAGAGTATGTGTGGGTGGGGGAAAGGAAAAACATTAAGAAGCTGTCATTTTTTCTAAATGAAAATATTCATAAAGTTTTTTTTTTCAGTGGTGCTCTTATTTCTTAGGAGCACTGATTGCAGTAGAATGGGAAAAAACCAAACCCATACAACTCCATTCACATACCTGCTAGACTTTAAAAACTGTTCTAGTATGCGATAGCTTACTATAAAATACATTAGTAGGAAGATTATTCAAGAGAAAAGAATTGTTTTTATCTTGCTGTTTTAAAAACTGAGTATGAGAAAATGAACACATTTAGGAAGCTGATGTAATGTACAAATTGAAATACTTACTGCGTAGGAGCCTATGAGGAATGCAGCATTTGCTTGTTTTTTCTGATCAAAGCCAGTATAATGGATTATTTTCTTCCTTATCAATGAAAATGACTGTATCAAGAAATGAACAAGATTATGATTTTGCATTTTAGACTTTTCATGCCTTCTTTTATAAAATTAGAGGAATGCAAGGGTCTGTTCACCTACTTTCAGCCACCTGTATTCAGAGGACCAAGTATACTTTAGACTAGTGCCTCAAAAACTTTGGAAGACTCTATTGCATCCCTCTCTAGATTGTTCCAGTATTTTTCCCAGTATCCAGTCTAAATCTTTTTTGACACAAATTACAGTGATCTTTCTTGTTCTCCTTAAATGCATTTAGTATTTCTGACTTCAAGCCCCATGTAACAGATAGGCGTTTATGAGAAGTAAATACAAAGTGGCATTCTCAAAAACATCACAGGCATACTGAAGTTGCAATAGTTTTGAAAACAGAATTTAGACTTTTTTTATTCTTATAGAAAACCTGACTCTAGATAAATCAACTAATAGTTGTTTCTAAGGATCAGAACCACTGGAAAATATATGCTTAGATTAAAATATTTTGAAAGTATTTCTAAACTTTATGATAAGTAACTTTTTAAAATTTCATTTCATCTTGGCATATAGTTTCTCCAATTATCTTAGAAACCGGGTGGAATGGCATTGCCAATAGAAAGGACACTTACATCTGTGGTGGCAGCAAAAACTATCCCCTAACTGGCCCTCGAAACAAATTCTGATGCACTTGAAACTGTATACTTCGATCAACTGCTAAGCTGTCATAAAATGTCACTATTTAAATAGCAGTGTTACTTGCTCAGGTGCTATTCAACGCACTCAAGACAAATAAACCCCAGACCACTAGCAGTAGTATGTTCTCAGCAATCCTAACACATATCTCCAATACCAAACCCAAGATATTCAAAGGGACTATAATATTGTGTTGCTTCAGAGCATCCTGTAAACAAAAATCAGAGAATCTTGTCTCCGGCAAACCTGTTCGTAGTGCCACAGGGACAAAGCGAATTATGCAAACTCATACCAGTGACAGATATCAAGGCATAAAAAAAAAAAAAATCTCTGTTAAACTATAATGTTCTGCATACTTCCCAATTTTCACAGTTCAGTGGCAGTTTCAAGATCTAAGCAGTTTTGAAGAGGCAAACTGTGATTCACATTAATGCTAATAAGCTTTTTTATCTGCCTAACAGGTTTTATACTCCAACATCTGTTAGAGGTCAACTAACTTGAAGTCATTCATGTTAATTAACGTAGGAACTCTCTGTTTTAAAGACACTACGCTCTATCAAGAGCCCAATCCCAAAAATTACTGAGCACCCCTCAGAGAAGATAATCTTTTAGGAGCTTAACATTAGTTACTGCCATTAGTGGTGCATCTTCTAGATCTTAAAAGTAAGTGGGTTTTCCCTCCTGATCCTCCTCCTCCCTAAATTCGCCTTGATAAAATGTAGCGTTCATATTCAAAACTCAGCTGGATGAGAAACCCAGGAAAGCACTTGAACAAAAAAAACTTTTGGTCCATTTGTTTTTGTTCTTTAAAAAGTCAAGAATATTGAATAAAAAAAGCAAGTCTTACCTTTAATTTCTTATTTAGCTTGCAGCAGTATCTGTAGACCATTGCCAGATTGAGTGGTCCAAAGTCTGCATAGAAGCTGACAGAAGAAAGGGAAAAAATTGTACTTGACCTCTGTAAATGCCTTTTTTTAAAATCAGATGCACAATGCAAGGAGTAATAATATATATGTGATATATTTACATCGTTCTAAAAACAAGAATGCCTTCTTACATCCATGCTATTTTGTTGGAGGAAACAGTTTTGTCATCTTTAAACAGGGACTAAAACTTTTTTCTTTGTTTTCCACACACCACCACTCAAAACCAAACTGGAATACTCAAGGTTTTTAAAAATTCTCACTACTGTATCACTCTGTGACACCAGTTTAGAAACCCTATTTTAAGAGCAACCCAAACGCTTTACTTTAAAAGAAGGCAATTAATATTGCTGGAGAAAAGTGAACACAGAGAATAAAGATTGATTAGTACTTTCAAAAACAGTAAGCATGCCCTTGGTCAAAAATATTCAAAGAATTAGCAGCATTCCAGATCACACACAAAGGCATATACTGTTCACTACAGGGGAAATAATATATCCATTGTCGGCTCATAAAGGCTTGAAATGATTTTGCCAGTTTTTTCTCTTATTCTAGGAAGTGTAGACATTCCACTTAATGCTTGAGCAACCAAAGACATCCCCTTCAGTTCAGCAGTCCAGTGCGCACTTCTGAATATATTTTGTTGCATCATGTTCCTGTGCCTTCTAGACAAGAATGGGTACAAGGAAAGCTTCTGCTTTGAAAAGATTTTTAAGAAATCCTGACGGGAAGCCAAGAAACCAGTCTAAGACATATAAATCATCATGGCAGATAAGTCTGAGAGGACCAAACTCGTGTAATTAGTTCTGTAATGGGAATGTATGTTTCCCTCAGCTATATTTAAAAACAGAATGTCAATTAGACTGGTTCCTCATTGCTGTTGTTCTGACTAATTTATTTCAACGATCTGTAAAAACCAGGAAAAACTAAGTCTGTACTTACTTCTCATACACAAGTTCATCATCTATGCAGAAATAATGGGTATTTGCAGCTCCACTCTTTGGTTTTTGGCAGAGAATTGCAAAATAAAGGCGATCTGAAATGCAAGAACAGTTAAAGCTTTTATAAACATCATACTTTTCTGCTGGAAGGCTGAAGTATTACCTGTCAATAGAGCAACTTCAAATGGTTTAAAATGAACCAAATCTTCTTTCAAGTACTACCGAACTAGACATTATTATTTCTCCGGTGTTAAGCAACAAGGCGCACAAAGATTGAGGCTTTTTGCTCAGCAGTGTTCCCGTAATCCGCAGCTCTGTAGTACGCTTTCCCAAACAAAGTGTTCCCAGGAAATCTACCTGTTTTGACGACTTTGCAATACAGCAGGAGCCCGACTTGCACCCACGCACACAGCAGAGACCCACCTCCTTTCGGCAACAGACCCCACCTGTTGCACTCCGAATACCACCACACCACACCCCCCCCAACTAAGCCACAAATCCCTCAGCACCTCACAGCCCCTGCGTTAAACTAATCGGCGAAGCGCGCTGGCGCCGAAACACAGGCACTTCCCATCTTTCCGTAAAACGATGATTTCGGCAGTAGTGGTGTGCAATTAAAGCCTGCAGGCGACAGACGCCGGAGGGATGCGAGGGGGCGAGGCGGCAGCGGGCTGCCGCCCGCGGGAGCACCAGCGGAGCCACCAGCTGGACATCCCATCCCCATCCCCACCCCGGCTGCTCCTTCAACGCCTGCGTCCATGCAGGCAGGAGGCACCTTGGTTTGCCCTGGTTTCCTTTGTTAAGCTGAGGGGAAAAAAACGCCAGCGGTATTCACATAGATATCAATTATTTTTACGGCCAGGGGAGCTGCAGCCCCAGTGAACTTTAAACACCGACTGTGCTGCTGCTGCAGATTGCTGTGCTTGCGGTAATTGGCCAATAAAAATTGAGGCCTTGCAGCACCACAGCAATACTTT
>NW_009229119.1:70902-77469 GCF_000690835.1 Fulmarus glacialis
CATATATACATGGATTATAAATATGGATATATTAAATCCATACACATGGATTAAAATTAAAACCTTAAAGGAAAGATTTTATTTTTTGCAAACTAGTTGCCTGGAACTGATCTGTTACTTAAATGTCAAAACAGATCACCTGTAGATAAACGGATAATTTCAAAGCATAATTTCTGATAAAGAAAAACTGTATCTCCTTTTCCAGATACATGGATTATAAATATGGATATATTAAATCCATACACATGGATTAAAATTAAAACCTTAAAGGAAAGATTTTATTTTTTGCAAACTAGTTGCCTGGAACTGATCTGTTACTTAAATGTCAAAACAGATCACCTGTAGATAAACGGATAATTTCAAAGCATAATTTCTGATAAAGAAAAACTGTATCTCCTTTTCCAGAGAACAGGAAGAAAAAATCACTTTAAGCTTCAAAACGAAATACTCCATGAATAGCACTTAGAAATCATTACTTGTATCTTGAAAATACACGGTAAAGTATGCCATGAAAGGACTCCCCACATCCATATTTCAACACTCACATGCTCAGTGCTCACCTATGTACAGCAGTATCTCGCGGGGTGGAGGCAGACAACACTGCCAAAAAGCGTACATTTGCTAAATGGACATTTGAGTAGAACAGCAGCCTGATGTGAATGGCTTGGCTTAAACATTTACAGGTCAGGTGCAACCAGTGGGATGTATAGTAACTCCTGAGCAAGTCAGGCACCTACTTCCTTACTCTCAGCAAAAGCAAGGCACAAAACTTGCTTATTTGATTTCTGATAGTCCCATCTTGTAGGCACAGCAGCTGCAGTACTAGCTGGGAAGTGCATTACCTGCTTAGGAACTTCTCTACCTCCCAGCATTTACCAAAGCATCTCCTGAAAACAAGCCAAAGGGTAAAATTTAGAGTAATGCTGTGCATTTTTAAGAAGTGACTAAACTGCCCCACAAAGGGAAATACGTGTGGAGAAGCAAGTGCACCGATACCCCAACTGGATGCAAAATATGCTATGGGGAAAACTGCTTCACGGGAAGGCAGTCCTGGGAAAGTCTTTAGCCCAACACTTTGGGGGTGGAGGGAGCCCCAGCTTCCCACAACTCCCCTGCATCTGTCCCCACCACTGTGTTACTCCCTGTGCTGTGTCAAGGTGGATTTGTGTGAATCAGAAACTGTAACAGGTATCCTAGCACAGTAAAAAAAAACAAAAGGCAAAAAAAGAAAGAAAAAAAAAAAAGCTGCTTTGGCTTTGTTGTTTTGCTTTCCTCTGCCCTGAGAATGAGAGCTAACACGTGGGGGGGCGGACAACTGAGGGCAAAGGAGGAAGCAGAAAGGAGAACTGAGAGGATATGATATCTAGGGATTGTGTTTAAACTGGCCTTGCTAGATTAAACACATGTCACACTACAGCCCCAAGCTATAATTTCACACCACTTCTAATCTGATTTAATAGCTAGCTGCCACCAGGTTCCTTACATGGAAAAGTTTTCTTCTGAGTTAGCTCACTGAACGAGCCCACTGGGGGTTAACAGTGGGAATACACAGCCAGAATTTTTCCCTCGATGGCATCTGTCCTTTAGATCCAGTCTAATTATTGACTTTGAGCTCTCTGTGTACACAAACCACATCCGCATCAAAGTCTGGGCAGAATGGCTGTAGTACTCAAACTGACATGCTACCTTCTTGCACACCAGCTTCTTCACATAAACTTTACATCACTTCTGAAAACATAAAAGCACTACACAAAGAGTAATCCAAAATCCTCAAACACAAAAGGAGGATCAAAATGAAAAGAAATATATTTGCCCAGGTCAAAGACCTAAAATAATTCAGCATTTTGCTCCTAAACAGGATTTGGAGTAAAAGAATCACTTGCTTCCTCAGCTTCCTTCCACTTTTACTGAAAATCATCTGCAGCTTTTGCAAAAATGTCCAACAAAAAGAATTGCTATCCTGAGTGAACAGTGTGTACATGGCCTTTTGAATTGCTGTTGGCATTCAATTCTGCACTGGTATCTCTGTATCGTGTTAATTGTTGCTATTCTTAAAACACCTAAAAGAAACTTGAGTTTAATGAATTTACAGAACTACCTCACAATAAGAGCAGCGTGTGCCAGATGCCAATATCCTGACAAGCCACCCGTTCCTGTGCACCGCTAACAAATGCTCCCTGTTATGTAAATAGCAGGCTCCATCTTTTTAGCATGTTTCCTACAGGGAGATTTTAGCAATGAGCTACACAGAGAAGTCCTTTCCCGTAAGTGTATTTACCTTTCTACTGGCTTACCAGACCAATATCAGACAAATGCTGTATTACTCACCAAGTCTGTTTTTACCTGTTTTTTTGCAAACACATTCCCCGTTCTGTTTAGCCAAGGATTAGTGTGTTGATTTTTTAATAGGAGTAACACATGCTGAGAAAGGAGAATTCCTTCATTAAGGATCTGATTGCAGGATGAATGCTTGTACATAAAATACACCAGAGCGGTGATGAATTGACAGTGATGATGACTAGGACTCCACAAAGGTTTGGACTGCAGGAGCAAGTTTTTATGCTTTTATGCTTTTTTATGCTTCCTTGGCTAAATTTAGCTGTTTAGTATTTCATTTACATGTAGTGTGCTTGTGCACTTGCAGGTTCCTGCAAATTTCTGATAAAAGGTCATCCTAAAACTATCAAACTAGGGCAGACCTTTCTAATTGTCTCTCAGAAGAGTGAGAGAGTAGGGCTCACTGCCTTACAGGCTGCATCTGCACTGCAATTAGGAGATATGACTGCAGTACCTTACATATACTTCAATTACACTTAATTTTGTTAGCCTCATATAACAAAACAGTTAAAATACAGAACTATGGACGCCACTGTATGCAATTAATTTGAGTAAGCATCCAAAGTACAACAAAATGAGCCGGCATACCCTTAACCGAGGACTATGTTACCACAGCTTTGCTACTGCTGGTACGTGAACTAGTGAGATTAAAGCTAGCACAAGTATGTCTACACAAGCTATAATAATCACAAATCTGATCGCAGTGTGCATACAGGAGGAAAAGCACTTTGCTTGTTTTTCACATCTACAGTATTCTGTGGAAATAGACGTGTAGAAAACTGAGAGCTACCACTTCAAAATCATGTTGATATGAATGTAGAGATGACAAAATAATCTCCTTCCCTTTACTCTCAATAAACCTGATGCTTCTCGGGATCTGCTGCACAGGCCTTGGAGAAAGAAATTTCGGTAATTCAAGAGACAACTAAATACCAAACAGGCACTCGCCACAGGACAAATCTGCATATGATCAGCGAAGATTTTTTCATAAAAAGAGAAATTCTACAGTTCTATTGTTAAGCAGAAGCTTTAGATGAGAAATTCAGAGGAGAGTGACAGTACAACAAAAACCAGCACTAGTCTGTTTTGAATTACCAGGAATGTAACTAGAGAGTTATTTACTATTGTAAGAGGAGTGTATTTCTAAATTCAGAGTTGGTACCCGGTATTTTGTTGTGTTTGTTTTAAAAGACTGCAAAATATCACAAAGACACATGAGAAAACATAAAAGACAAATTCTGTTGCAATGTCAAGATGAAAAGCAAAATTGTACGAGATTTTCTTTTTAGTCATTCTATCCTTGAAAAGATTCACTCGCTCAGCACTATGATATTTCAAATTTAAGTGATGATAGAGTTGGCAATCAGAACAACAGCCTGGCCTCTGAAAAAGAAAATGAAAGCACGCTAAAAAGCTAAAGGAACTTTTTATTTAACAGAAAACCATGAAAAAAATTATTTTCAGGGCCATGTCACGACTGATCAACAACACCGTGTAACTTTACTCAAACAAGCCCTTGCACTCTGCTGCTCCTGTCCGATACACAAGACTACTTTACACATGTTCATGCACTTTCAGTGCTGGGTTGGATACTAAAAGCCTTAAACTCGTATTTAAAACCTTAACTTTGAGAAAGACTCACAAGTAAGTGAGGTCATGTTGATAAAAGAGTAAATACAACTTTTGTACTGACATAGTTGTATAATGAAAACTAACTGAAAGTGTTGATAGTCAAAATGTTGGAAAGCTTAATGATACTCGGTAGAAGTGTCCTTAGCATTCCAAAAAAACAGTTTTCTGCGTAAGACACAGAATTTATAATGAGAAGCCAGCAATACTGGAAAAACAAAAGACAACTCAATGGTTTGGAAAAAACTCAACACAAAACCAAAAAAACAATCCACTGATCAATGAACATACTAAACGGAATGGTATTTCATAAAAACTCCAAGTGACGGTGTAAGTAAAACGATTCTCAATAAAGAAAAAAAAAGGCATACACCGTACAGCTTAGAGAATCCTTTAAGACGTTAGTTCCTCACTGTAAACAAACTGGATATACATGTAGCAGGAGGACAAACAAATGTCAAGAAATGCCCCACGGTGTTGTATCACTTATAATTTAATTCCACGTATAGTTATTGTAGTTACTTCATTTTAGAATTAACTACTGAAAAGACGTGAGAGAGAAACACACACCTTTTGCCTGAGGTTTATGCATTGTAATTCCACATCTTCTTTAAATCGTTATTTATAAAAATCAAAGCAATGACAAAGAAAAGCAGACAAGGAAAGGAAATCAACAGCTTTCAAGCATCTCACACAGAATTGTTACATTTTCTTTAGCTCATATAAATTACTTCTTTCAGAGATCAGAAGGATATGGGAATATGCTTCTAATAAACAGAAGAAATGCATTCAGTTCCAGCAAATTGAATTCATACCAGCAAGCCTCACACATTAGTTGACAAAGTGAAAATGGTAAGGCTTACCATGCAGCTTAACAGACCAAAACCCCACAATTTTTTACAAGAATAGCTTTCCTGAACTAGTCTTAATAGTAAACAAAAATCTTTAGATGATTCTGATTAAAAATCATTCTGACATATGGCCGATGCATACAATTCATTAGGAAATAAAGAAATGCAATAATTACTGTATTTTGAGTATAAAATCCATGCAAATTATGAATGTAACATCACGAAAGAAAAAATCCATAAATCTTTACAGCTATTTGGGTTTGTTTTCTGCCTCTATTTTTTAGCAAAGATGAAAATGAAGGTAGCCTGCAACGTTCTTAATGAGTTTGGCATTGTTTCTGTAAGCAGATAAGCTAACACAGATCTCAGCCTTTATAGAGTCTAAAATATTTACCAGTATGTCCATTTGCAAGAGTAAGGCCTTATGCTTTAATCCATCTCCAGCCCAGAACTATTAATTCATTTCTCAGAACTGCACTATAAGAAGGCAGAACTGACAGTTCAAAACTTGAAATAACTTTTAAAACAGCTGAATAAAAAGGTAAGCCTGTGGGCTTATTCTTTTAAGGTTTCTCTTTTAAAAAATACGTATAACATACTAACGTAATAAAAATTAGACTGTAATTGTTCCATTATTAGAAGCTTGTAAACAGCAGCCACTGTGCACAGTAAGAAAAGAAGATCAAGACAAAATGAAATAGTACTAAATATAATAATCTACTGCATTTTAAACAAGTTTGTTATACTGTGTACTGCTGCGTACGGTGAAATCCCACTGAAAAAACACAAGTCAAAGCCTAGGTGCTCTACTGTATTACATAAACTAGTGAACACCTCTTCAGAGGAGAAAATACAGTAATTTAAGGGGCCTGTTGATGCCAGACGTGCATTATCAGATCCAAGCAACTGCTGTGTGGGAATGGTTAGACAGACCTGTTTGCTGGAGATCTGAGCTCGAGAGGGCTGTACGGTATTCTAGGTAGTGAAATTACTTTGGTATCAAAAAGTCATCACCTGCCAAATGAGGGGTTTCTACATTTAACCTTAAAACTGCACCATCATCATTTCCTATATAAACGGTTGCAGTTATAGAAAAATACACGTACGGAGTTATTGTAGCATTAGAGTTCTGCATATAAGTATAGCATTGTTTCTCTGCGTAGATTAGGCCTAAAATGCTGTACTGTAGGCTGGAGTATTTAGGATTTTATTCCCTGACAGTATTAGAGCTTTTTAAAAAGAGGAATCTGGTATGCTTCGGGAGTTTACATCCTCCCTGCATTGCTATAGCCAATTTTCAAAACAAAATCTTACGGTTTTCTAAACATACTGTTATCTAGCAGACACACTAGTTAATTTAAGGAACCCTGTTTCTTGGCACAGGTAAGACTGGTGCCTTTTGTCCACGTTTGCTCTTTGTATTTTTGCTTCCTCTGTCTACAGACAATTTCCCATGTTCTTCACAGAGAAGTGGCAAGTGAGGTTTATTTCTTGTTTTTTAGGAGAGGTAAATACTACCATTCCCAGATTCTGACACAGAACATAAAAAGTGAATTTTTTTGTTTTTTGGTTTTTTTTGCTTTTAGGCAAACTAAACTCAAGCATGTCTTTTAGCTGGGGAACTCAAACCTAAATCCAGAATTATTTCGGCTGTGATCCAACACGCTTCTCCACAGAGGCAGCTCTTGTGCCAAAACAAAGCTCGGCTCAAATCGTAGGGCCGTGAAAGGGACGGAGGGCACCGAGCAAA
>NW_009229119.1:77532-77869 GCF_000690835.1 Fulmarus glacialis
GTGCCAAGAAGAGGTGGGACGCTTGTCCATTCTTTTTCACATTAGCCAGCAAGCACAACGATAGGAGAAAGAGAGATATCCCCGATATAGAGAGAAATATGTTACTTCCCCCCCCCCCAGAAACATGTTTTACCCGTTCAAATATATTTCCCCTTTACTCTCTTAGAAGCGGAAAAGGACAGCACAAGGCAATTGCTCGGCACAGCCAGAGTTACGAAAAACCCACGATATTTATTCTTCTGGAAGAACGGCTGGACTCGCGATGCATCGTCAAGGAACGCTCGGCTGTGTAAAACGCCAGAGCGACGCAAGAACCGACCCCTGGCACGGATGGCAG
>NW_009229120.1:0-1848 GCF_000690835.1 Fulmarus glacialis
TGTTGAGATTGGGTTTAAATTGTCAAGGATGTTTTAAAAATCAACATTAAACGAAAGAAGGCACTTTCTTAATTCCCCAAGGAACTCTTGAAAGGTCTTTACTTAGAAGAACATTAAGATGCCATTTTTCAAACACTTTGGCCTGTTTCACATTCCACTGATATGTCTACTTATGGGCCTAAATAAGTTTTACTCCCACAGCTCCCTAAGCTGAATCCATCAGTTACACTATTCAGCGTTGTCTGGCTCTGCGCCCTGCCTCCCTGCCTCCCTGCCAACCTTCCTTCCTTCCTTTTATTTATTCAAAACTACCATGCTTCAATTACAAACAGAAGTGGAACGGTCTTTTTTCTAATCCAGGAAATGGACAAGAGAGAAACTTCACTGGACTACATCAATTACAATGTTTTTAGTGTATCTTTCATTTCTATCAGAATATTATCTACCACATGCACTGTATAGAATAAAAGGATTAAAAAATAATATCATAAAATAATCATAACAGCATTTTGAAACTAATTTGAAAAGAAGATGAGGTCATGCCATGAACTGAAAATAATAATTCTTTTTTATTTCACACTTTACAGAAATCTCCATTGCCAGCAACTGTTTATTGATTTGCTTTAGGGAATTATAGCAGAAGGACAGTCCAACAACTAGGGTACTCGCCTGAAGTCACATGGCAATTAGTCCTCATTTTCTGTGTGTAGAATAGGAATGAGGCAAATAATTTAACTCGTGAGGAACTTTATGGCAGTAAACACAAAAATGACCTGCCCAGGTATTGTGGTGATGGTGGCAAATAGAGAATCGTTTAATAAGGGAAGACAAAGCTAGTCAGGACATTTTCAGCTAAATGCAGTTTACACAAAACGATGATAAATCAAAACAAAAATCACAGTCTTTCTGCTTTTTTTTTCAGCATTGCTTGGGAAAATTTTTTGAGAGAATTGAGGATAATGAATTCAGGCTAGTTCAGGATAGTTCCTGTTAGGGGACTCCTTTAGATGGCTAACTACACATGTTCAAGTCTCCGTTCTGATCTTCACCTTTGGTAAGAAAAATTCGTATCTTCTTCCGGTATACGGAATAAAAATACTGAAACAATACTGAAAACCCACAAGGTAAGACTACTTTCTTTTTTTCTGAACATCTCTGTGAAGCATAGACAAACTGGCTCATCCCAAGAGTGGTTTCAACTCAGTTAATCATAAGCATCTGCAGTGCAGGTGTCCGGGTGTGAGCTACTCATTTTAGTTTCATGTAGTTAGTGGAGATCTGGTCAGTAGTCGACGGAGTGTGTAAGAGGATTTCTAAGAGCAGATGAAGGTGCATGCTTTGGGATGAGACAGACTGTTCTTGCAACTTCCTTGACTGTATTGGCCAGGTTATGTCTGACTCAAATGCAGGCATATATGGGCAAATCAGCTGGTCTTTGTCTCTCTAGGAAGATTCCAAGATCTTGATGAGCTGCCATAAGGTCCTTTGCAAAGGAGAAGGGCTTTCTGAGGAAAGGCTTACCACTGAATGCGGTCTAAATGCAGTATCCAGCAGAAGCAGGGCAGGAGAGAACATGTATCTGGAGAGGCTAATTGACAAGTGTCACTTTCTCGCACTTACTGCCCTAATCCTTCAATTCAGGACCTTCAGCCTGTAACACAGAGAAGAAACTCCCTCATCAGCAATATCTTGCCACTGTGAGAAGCAAGGTTTCTCACAGCCCTTATGGGACCTCACCAGGAGCAAAACCTGGGCCTTCACAGTCTAGTCTAGAGGGTTTCCCTCCAAAATTTAAAAATATATTCAAATAAAGAAGAAAGTCAATAGAAACCACCTCTACCAAGCACT
>NW_009229121.1:0-841 GCF_000690835.1 Fulmarus glacialis
CTAACCGGCTTGGGGACGAGGGTGCAACTGGAGTCGCTCCGGCAGAGGAAGCACCTTGGAGTATGTCCAGTTCCCCCAGTGCAAATGGGAGGCTGGTCCATGACCTCTCGTGCACAATTCATTCCTGATGTCGCTGCAGTTTGCAAGCCCAGCCCCGCTCCCCCATCCCGCTCGGCGCTGGCCCCGTGTCCCGGCTTTATCCCAGAGCGACGCTTTCCCCCTTTCCTCTGCTCCCGGATCGAGTTTGCAGCAAAATGTGCGGCTTTGTAACTTCGTTCCTGGAGTTTGCCCTACGGAGAGGTTAGCTGGCTTCTGCAAGCTCGTAATGAAAACCCGCTGGCCAAGGGCTGCGATGGAAAGCACGCGCATGCCGGGGAGCGCCGAGCGGGGAGCCGGATCGCCGGGCTGCCAGGGGGTGGATGAACCCCCCATGCCCCCCTTCCTCTGCAGGATCCCGATGGGTGCCCTGGGTCCCTGCAGGCTTTCACCACCCAAATTGCATGAATCGCAATTATTTTGCAGCAGAGAAATTCACAGACCAGTTTTCCTCCCACCCCACCATTGCTGGTGTGGATTCTCTGATGTCTCGTAGCATTTGGGGCTGGTGGCAACCCCCGAGGGGGGCCCTCGCTGGCGTTTTTCTCCTGTTTTGGGGGAGCAGCCCTCAGACATCTGCCCCTCCGTCAGATGCGATTGAAGTCAGTTGGGCGTCTCTGAAGCTCTCCGGGGGATGCCGGCTAAAAATATTCCCCCCCCTTCTGTGATCTTTCCTCCCCGTCTGCCCCTCCCCGCCGGCCGCTGCCTTTCCTGCTTTATAACACATTTCCATGGGCTTTTCAGC
>NW_009229121.1:859-1080 GCF_000690835.1 Fulmarus glacialis
GAGTAAATCCTGGGAATAACTCCAGGCCCAGAGCCCCAAAAAGCCCCTTTAGGGCCCCAGAAAAGGGAACGGATGGGGGAGCAGGGATGGGATGGGGGGCATGGACTTCTCTACTGGGGGGCTGCAGAGATGCTGAGTGCAGCCGTGCAATGGGGCGGGGGGGGCTGCAGCAAAGCCAGGCCTGCCCCGCGGCAAGTCCTGACCCATCTCACCCCAGGTTT
>NW_009229121.1:1625-4266 GCF_000690835.1 Fulmarus glacialis
CATGCCACTGCTGGCCACCCCGGCACGCTCGATGGGTCATCCCACTCCCAGCCACCACCCGGGCACTGGGGGGTCCGGTCCCCCCTCTGGCACTGAGCTGAGGTGTCCCTGGGCCCCTCCCCGGGAAGCTCCCCCTTTCCCTGGGGCTGGCTGGGGATGCTTGGCACTATCCAGTGCTGGCTGCTGCACGCTGGGTACCGGCTTTCCCAGCTTGGCGGCGGTTCAACTGGGATGGACTGGGCTGGATGGAGTTGGGGCTGTCGGGGGGTTGCTGCCCCAGGTGGGTACACCCAGGCATATTGCAAAATGGGGCAGCATCGGGGCAAAAACCCTGAGGAGGCGTCCTGATGTGTGCCCAGGCACTTAATTATAAACACAACTAAAGTGTAGGCTTGATTATGTCTCCATGAAGTGGATATTTCGGGCACAAAAGCAGACGGCGTTCTCCTAAAGGGCCCAGCAAACGCGGGTCCCTCCGTCCCGGTTGCTCCTGTGCCGGGTTGGGGAACGCGTCCGCACCAGCCTGGATGGGGAGGGAAGGAAGAGCTTCCTTGGAAATCCCCCGTGAAATGCAGGAGACGGAGCGAGGTCCAGCTCCTCGCTGGAGTTTATAGCAACGCGCCGGCTGTTGTGGCTCTGCGCCGGGGTTTCTTTATTTATTTTCTTCCCCTTATGGGCTGAGAAACCATCCGGAGGCCGAGCGCAGCCCATTTGGAGTAGCTGGGATTTGTTTTCCTATCTGGTTCAGGGAAGAATTTCAAAACCCCAGCTCAGCCAGAGCCGGGGCCCTGATGCCGTGCCATCACCGAGCAGCGGTGACACCTGTGTCCCCAAACGCACTCCACAAGGCTCCTGAAAGCCGAGCATCGCAGGTGGACACCGAGGTTCCCCAAGCTGCCGGCCCGGGGTAAATTTTCCTAGCAGGACATCCTAAAAATCACCCGGGGTGGATGCTGAGCACTGACAGCGAGCGCACCTTGGGTCGGCACAGCCCCGGGGGATTTGCACGTGATCCCCGTGAGAGCATCAGCCTTTGGGAAAGGGAGCGGGATGCTGAGACCTGGATGGATTTAATTGTTCCTCTGTTGCTATAATTTTTATCCCATTAGCAAAATCAGAGGGAAACCACGTGTGAGATAAGAGAGCTCACACGTCTGTGTGACCATCCCTGCCAGTAACAATGTGGTTATTGAAATGCTGGGATGGAAGATACTCAGCTGGTGATAATGCAGGATCGCAGTTGAACAGCTGCTATTTCCCGTCCTCTTAATATAAATATATCTAGTGCGAGAAAAATCTGTATATTTTATGTGAATGGTATTTTCAGTCATAACCACAACACCTTTTTTTTTTTTTGTGAGCTACGCCTAGCAATGCAATTAGCTCAGTTAAACCTTGTCCAAAAAAAAAAAAAAAAAAAAGAAAAAGAGTTCCATTTATTACATTTTCCATCTGTGTTTCCGCTTCTTGGGATTTTGAGCAAGATTAATTCCAGAATTGTTAAAGAGAAATGTCACCGGAGTCTTTGGGCTTTTCCTTTCACAAAGAGGAGAGGCAGACCGGACACTGGCTGACATCCATCTTTCCGAGCTCTCCCCACTTCGGAGCCTGGGGCGGCTCATGCCGAGCGTGGCTTTTCCCAGAGACTCTTCTCCGGCCGTGAGAGCATCTCACGTCGATACGAGACACGGCATTTCTCTTGGGCTATATAACAGCATTAGCATACGTGCCATCCACGTACATGTTTATATATCGCCTTGCTGATATTCAAGAGCTCTTCCTGCTGCTTTATTTAGCCTCTGCGGCAAGGCAGGAGCTGCGCTACTGTATTTCTGTATTACACGAGGCCGGGGGGGTGCGAGCGATGGGGCAGGGGCCGTGCAGGACACGCTTAGCAGGACTGGCTCATCCTCCTCAGCAACACACAAAGTGACGAGGCCGCGTCCCGCTTGCGCCCTCTCCGACCCCTAAAATGTTTTACGAGTTGGATTAAATGAGCTGAACGGCAGCTCTACCACACGTCTGGCCCCTACCTGGCTATCCCCCTGCGTTATCTGCAGGAGGGGTGTTTCCAGAGTGAATTTTGGGGGAAAAAAGACATTTCTGGCTGGGGTGCCTGCTCAGCCATGATGCTGCCCGTGCCCTTGGCCGCGGTGGCATTTGGCACGGGTGGCTTCGTGGGGACTCGGCACGACACGAGCAAGAGCGAGCTGCCGGGTGGAAACGCTCTCCAAATTTCACATGGCATGGATAAGAGCACGAGAGCAAGCCCAAAGTCGAGGGTTTTCCAGCCCTGGCTCTGCCGAAAGCCAGGCTGGTTTTTTCCATAAGGAGAGCAGCACGTTGGATTCTCACTGTTGGTACCGCACACTCGCATAATGTAATTACCCAGCATGATCCGTTGAGCTGCAAACGGATTTCAGAAACGAGTGTCAGGGTATTCGCAGCAGAGCTGCTCTTTATTTAGGTCTGGGAACAAGCGGCTGTTCTCTCCCGGAGCCTCGTAGAGACTGTGGGGGTTGAGCCGGCCTCGCAGGTCATCCCAAAAAATGCCTATAGACACTTAAAAGTGAGGAATAAATAACTGCTCCAAAAACAATCTCATCAGATGGCACTTCTGAAGAAGGAGTGGCTCGGAGAT
>NW_009229121.1:4381-4825 GCF_000690835.1 Fulmarus glacialis
ACACGAATGAGCCCACCTCTCCTTTGATCCAGCTGCCAGGACATCAGTGGAGGCTTTAAGGGGAACAGGATTTGGCCCTAATTCTGCTCCTGCCTCAACCCGACTCCTAAATACTGGCTTAATACGTCAGTGGCACAGCCAGGGCTGGGGATGCTGGGCTGGGTGCAGGGGTGGGTTCCCCTCCCCAGGGATGTCTGGGTCCCCATGGGGGACGTGTGAGTCCCCTCCCCGGCAGATGCCCAGGTCCCCCAGGAGGATGCTCAGCTCTTCTCCCCGGGTATGCTGGGGTGGGTATATCCTCTGGGGACCGTATATTTTTTGGGGAGGCTTGGGTCCCCTCCCGGGAAATGCTCAAGTCCCCCAGGGACGGTGCCCTCCCCAGGGGATGCTCGGGTCCCTTCCAGGGCAGGTTCGTGTTCCCCCAGGGGAACACGGGACCCCCCG
>NW_009229122.1:0-6290 GCF_000690835.1 Fulmarus glacialis
ACGCCAGCCCCCAGCTCGAGGCACCCCGCAGCCCCCCAAAGGGGAGGGAGAAGAGGAGGGGGCTGCATCCCGGCGAGGCAGAGCTGGGTCAGGGCCTCCTCCCTCCCCAGGGCTGTCACGGGGAGCGTGCAGGGTGAGACATGGCTCCCACTTCCTTGCATAGGTTTTGGGAGCTTTTTTTGAGGGGAAAGGGGGAATATGGTGAAATGAGACACACAGGAGTCAAGCTTTCCTCTCCCACCCCAGAGACATGGCTTAAAATCTTCCCCGGCCGGCTCCCCTTGTCTTGCTCCGCCATGCTGAACTGGGGGTGAAAACAATCCCACAGGCAGCTCCCACCTCCAAAACGGGCCAAGGGATCGCAGGGCAGGCACGCACACAAACCCTCCGAGCAACCAAGAGCAGACCCGAGCACGGGCTGGCGTCGGGGCGGACACACTTCAGCGGATCCCAGATCTGCAGGAGATACCGGCACCCACGGAGCCTCCCCGCGGCTCGGCGCCCCGCCAGCCCGGCGCTGCCGAAAATCAGAGCCCTTGAGCTACAGCACGGAGAGGCTCCGGCACCCTCCGCCCAGCCGGCGGCTTCAAGGGCTCTGCTCGACACGCAGATTCCTCCACCAGGAGCTGAAATTTTCCAAAAAGAAGGTCAGTGTCGAAATTTCTTTTTAAACTCCCAGGAGTTTCCTCCTGAAAGATGCAAGCGAAGGGCTGAAAAAAATCCCTTCCTTGTGCAGCGCGAGGGCAGCATCCTCAGCGAGCTTCAAACACCACCCAAGAAAAAATGTTAAATAGACTAAAGAAGCCCAAAAAGCAGCCCAAGGCATCTCTACGCCATTGTTCTTTCTGGGCCAGAAGGGGTGAAAATGCCTTGGGAGCAGCAGTGGGACACCGCTTTTAACACCAACATGACACACAAGGGACTGTGTACTCTACTATGTGGCATCGCGGTGACTTGCTCTGTTCCTGTTGCAATTAATTGCTGCAGCATCCCACCCAGGGCTGGTCATACCAATTTAGCCACAGCAGCCAGGAAAACTCTCTATCGATACCGGTACAGTCCAAAGGGTCACCCACATCAAACATCCCTGTATAAACCCACCAAGGCAGGCGATGCCTATCGATACGAGACGTGCCTTCTTTTTGCACAGCTCATTTCTCTCTCCTGAATGAGAATAGCTTTCCTGGCAGCAACGGTAGCCCACGCGCAGGAACAGCTTGCTGTTTGTACTCGAAGCAGTGAAGTCGCAGAGCAGCCCAGCGCAGGCGAGCCCTGCTTTACTTACTGCTTGAGACAACGTTCTTGGTCTTTAAGTAACCATTGTCCTGGTGCAAGGCTGGGCAGACCTGAGCAGGGATCAGTAAAGCAAAGGGTGGTTTGGATTTTCTCTCAAACACATGCCCCCATGGGGGCAGGGAGGCCCAGCCTGTGCTGATTTATTGGAGGAGATATGATTTAAACCCACTCCCCCTCCCAGTAATTCTACAGCTTTGCAAACGGAGCGTCCGCAACTCTCATGCTGTCCACACGGACTGTCTCCAATGATCCCAAATGAAGAATGCAGCCAAGCAGTCCCCAAGACCAGCTACAGCTGACACATGGCTCCCCAAAACAAGGGAGGGAGAGCAGCAGACACCTCTTCCTCGCAGCATGTCCCTGGACCAGACTCAGGGGAGAAGACAACCCATCACCACAGCATCATGAAGGCTGCACAACCCTCTCCCTCTCCCTCCCACCATGCTCTTCTTGCAACCTAAGGCAGTCTTTTCACAGCTGTTCCCCACTTTGGAAGAGTCTCTGTGATGGATTAAAGGAAAAAGTCAAGCAAAAAATCTAACTGGACCATCTCCTTCACAAGCTTTCCTTGTAGGATTTCTCTGATACAGGCCTGACACCTCCCTGTGCCACACAGGCTTTTCAGCACCTTTCATGCAGGTCATTTAGCAATTGGTTCTTTCCCCTGTATTGACCTCTTATGTTTTTGGCTGCCAGTGACTCACCTTTCAGCTCACAGAGGAGGATTTAGCAGAACAGCCACGTGCTGCTGAAGACCTGGAAGAGCCCTTCAATGGGCCTTGCAAACTCAAGAGATGCTTTTGTGAAGCGAGTTTTGCTGGGTGGTCTGCCCCAAGTCCTGCTGGAGGCAGCCAGCAGCAGAGCATGCTCCTGCCAAAACCCCTCTGGTTGCGCCTTCCCCTGTAAACCCCAGCTCTGGATGCTCAAGCCATCCTAGAAGGACTTTGTTGTTGCTGAATCCAAGCTTCCAGGAAACAGCTTTAGTAGCAGAGAGCTGGATGATGCTATTTATGTGTCTTCTTCAAGTGGTTTTGCCCACATAGCCTGGAAGCAATGTCACCTCCAGCAGTCAGTCGGACACAGCGAGAACCCCATGCCAGATCTCTGTTCTGATAGCTCCAGATGATTCACCGAAGAAGTATTCAATCCAGGGTCTCCCCACCCAGAGGGAATACCCAGTGATCTGATCTCTCAAAGACTATATTTTACTCAGCATTTAACACCAGCAAAACACTTGATAGGACCCAGAGGGATTTCTGCATCTGCTGATCCACTGCCTCTTCTCTCTGTTCCTCTCCAAGTTTTCATTGTTGCCTTGAATTTGACTTCAGCCTGCTTCTTTTATGGTATGATGCTGATACGATCACACCGTATCTCCCCAGAACTTTTAAACCTACTGACCCACTTCCAGCCAAGTTTATCAGGGCAGGTGGAGACCTTAGAGATAACATTCCTGCAGCCACAGAGAGTGATCGTGGGACGGGCTGGGATGCAAACTCTGCTCAGACATCATACAATACACACTACGATTTTTTCTCTAACCACAGGGAAACAAAACAGAACAAGCTTCAGAGTTGGAGCTCGTGGTTTAAAACCCAACTGCTAGACAAAGCTGGAGGAATCGGGCTTTGCAGGCTCCAATCCCTGCAAGGCAGCACATCCAAAGCCTTTCATCTACAAGGCCAGAAGTGAGGTGAGACCCTGGGCTCCAGGCGTTTGCTGGAGGAACTGTTTCGGAGCCGGCCACATTGCAGCAGCCACTGCTCTCCCAGCACTCCCACGACACCAGACAGATTTAGTAGCAGAGAGCTGGGTGATATTACAGTCACTGCAGATACGTACCCCACCCCAGAATACCTCCCCCCACCACATGCTTTCCCAGGCACTGCCAAATGAAAAAAGACCAAGAACCCCAGTGCTGATGAGCCGCAGTTACAGAGCAGGAGAGATCAAGGACATTGCAAACATCTCATGTTCCTGCAAGAGCAGGAATTCCTTGGGGATCCTGGGAAAGGGATCATGCCCCGTGCTACAGAACAGGTTTCCTGCCAGCATAGCCAGATTCAGGATCAGAAAGCTCAAGCCTCAAGACAACAACAACCCCCCAAACAGGCATCCTGGAGATTTAACATCCCTGAGGAGCATCAGCACATCCTTCCCCTTATAGCACGCCTCTTGTGGTGCTCAATCTCCCCATTTAGAAGACAGCAGAAAAGATCTCAGATGCCAGCTTGAAACACCAAGGGTTGCAAAGAAAAAAAGTCCTTTCTGCAGGAAGTCTGTAGAAGCCTTGAAGCATTGGCTTAACAATGCAAGATCACCCCAAATTCCTCTCCCTCTTTAGCTCCTCTAGCTGCTATCCTGCACACCAGCCCCTGCACTAGCCCCCACCCAGGAACAGGGTGGGAGAGGGGCACAGGTCCACGCTGAATCTCCTGGCCTGGAGGGACGGTGCCTGACCCATACCCCATCCCATCTACCAGACCATCTTTGCTACCAGTCTGTAACTGGACATCCCGTTTCATTAGGGACGAGTTGTCAGCGTGCCGGCTCACACAGCCTCGCCCAGCTGGCTGCCCAATTTACTCTGCCTGCCCCAACTCAGGGACACGAATCTATGTCAGACGATCTGAAGTTATTATCTGATTAGCCTATTTGATATTGCAGTGCCTGATTCAATACCCATTGAAATCAAAGGCCCCTTGATCTCAACAGGCACTAAATCAAGCCCTGGTTCCCTCCAGCCGAGCACAACCATCCCGTCTTCACCGGTTACTCTAGCAGCCTAGGCCACCGCTACATAATTAGAGGGCATAATGCTGGGTTTAACCCAGTGCACCAACATGGCTTTTCTTATCAATTGTGAATTTCCCCTTGCTTTGGACTTCTGTTCCAGAGAAGTTAAGTGCTATTAAAAGCTTCTGTAACCACTCGCACCTGAGGATCTCAAAGCTCTGCAGAGACACCAGTGAGTTATGTTAGCAACTCTTCTAGGAGAGTTGGAGCAGGGTTTAATACAAGGCAGAAATGGAAGCACCAGGAGATTAAGTTGGGTCTATCCCAAAATGTCCCTGGGCCCAATTACCATCTTACTTTCACTGCAGATGCAAGTCAGAAGTAACTACCCCGAGTCGCAGAGCTGGAAAGAGAGCAGAAATCTGGCCCATTGCACACAAGCTGCAATTTGAGATGCTATTTATTTTTCTTTTGCTCATTCAGGAGCAGAGCTGCCCGTGTTAGCAGCCACGTCAGTTCTTGGCTCCATGGGACCCAGGCTGAAAGACAAAGCAGCAAAGGGAAGAGCAAACTGGAGACCGCTCCACACTGTGTAAACGAGTCAAGGATAATTTCTGGGAACCTGACACTTGTGCCTGACGTATTCTGGAGCGAAAGGAGACACAAGATCCCAGCCTTGCCACCCCCTGGAGACATGTTCCTCAGTTCAACCTTTTGCAAAATGAATTTGAGGCAGCGGGAAGACATCCACCAGGATCTGGCCACATATCACTGAGCCTTGGAGTCTGTCTGATCCCGAGAATCCCATAGGGTGGTAACAGCGGATAAAAGGGAGACTCAGAGCTCCCCTCCAACAACATCCCCCCGTCCCCATCTCCCAGGCTGTCCTAGAGCAGGGGCTGGGAGGCAGCACGGGGAGGGAGTGCTCCTGCCTCCAGCACAAGAGTTTTACCATTTGCTGCTCCAGCAACAGCAGCTGAGGCAGTAAAAATCATTGCGTGAGCAGGAAGGAGAGAGGGACGGGGCTGGGCAGCGAGCGGGATACAGCCTCCCTTGCTAGAGCAATCACTTCCCGTTCCACTCTGCCGAGAACAGGAAAATCCCTTCCATAAATAAACCAAACAAATAAATAAAATAAAACCCCAGGGTTGGGGGAAAGGAGAAAAATCCAGCACTAAACCAAGGCACCACGTTGGCTGAGTCCTGCCAGTTGACAGCACGGCTGAGCAGCAGGAGCAGCAAACAGTGGAGTTCACAGCAATGGGCACTGGGAGCTGCGGGGCGGGTGGTTTATAGGCCAAAAAGTGGCTTTATAAAACTGGATCTTTAAATATTTGCTCCGATGTGTCTTGAGTCCCATCTGCTATGGCGGTTAAACGCTCACGGTCCTCGCACGCGTCCGGCTCCCACAGCAATTCAGGGAGGGCGGCTCCGGCACAGCAGCGATTCCCTGCCCCTGCCCAGACCCAGGGTCTCCAAGCACAATGCTGACATTTCCATGCAAACCCAGCCCGTTCCTCCCTGAGCTGTAGAAGAAACAGATGTGAAAACCAGTTATTCCTTTCCCACCTCTCAAAGAGGAATGATAATATCAATTTAGCCAAAAAAAAATAGAACTGTTTATTTTGGTGACAATGGAAACATCACCGTCTGAACAAGCTCCTCCAGAATTAAGAATTGGGGGATAGCGAATTGAACAAGCAACATCACAAGAGCCAACACTGTCGTCTGCCTTGGAGGTCTGCAGCCTGGACACAAGGACCCTCCAGGCCACCTACAGCCACTCGTAGCCCTGGGCAAGCCTCAACGCCAGGTCCCCAAAGGGCAGCAGGGAAAAGCTGTTCCCACATGGCAGATGTGGCACGACCAGCTTCCCAACCGACTTCCAGCACGGCAAAAAGAAACATGAGAAGACTGAACTCCTCCAGTGCCAGGCCGGATGCCTCTGGGCTTCACAGAGTCCTGCTGAAAACCCCATGATCCTTTCAAGC
Organism: Fulmarus glacialis; assembly: GCF_000690835.1. Lineage (NCBI taxonomy): Eukaryota > Metazoa > Chordata > Aves > Procellariiformes > Procellariidae > Fulmarus > Fulmarus glacialis. The sequence continues at coordinate 6,024 of NW_009229122.1, forward strand.
AGCTCCAACAGGCTCAGACGAGGCAGGAGGAGACCTCCGCTTCCTCAGGCAGAAGGGGAGAATTTAAGCCTGGGCATCCAGAAGATGCTGGAGGCACAGAGCAAAGAGAACCCAAAACACAGTGGACACAGGTTAGCAAGGCTCAGACGAGGCAGGAGGAGACCTCCGCTTCCTCAGGCAGAAGGGGAGAATTTAAGCCTGGGCATCCAGAAGATGCTGGAGGCACAGAGCAAAGAGAACCCAAAACACAGTGGACACAGGTTAGCA
>NW_009229122.1:6337-13663 GCF_000690835.1 Fulmarus glacialis
TCAGGCAGCAGAGGACAGGCAGCACAGGAGCAACAGGAGGCAACGGAAAGTGGGGAAGAGGGATGCGTAAACCAACCAAGTCTGTCCCCTGCATGCCTCTGAACCAAGGCCTCAAGGCTCTGGATCAGGCCCTCGGTGCTTTGTCCAAGCCCACTGGTCTGTTCCCTTCCTGGGACCCCGATGTGTCCAGGCACCCATGTGCAAATATCCTGTATTCATGGCCCTAGTGCTGCTTGAAAGGGGGTCGCTTGCACCTTGTCCCCAGGCTGCTGCGAGGCAGAAGAGCCCCATTTCTTCCAGGTGACCACCACAGCTCCATCCCCAGGCTGAAGGACAAGGGCACCTTCTCCCTGCAAATGGGGCTCAGCCCTGCCTGTGGTGCAGCCAGCACAGGCAAGGCTGTGAGCTGTGAACTCAAGAGGAGCCAGAAAACTTTCAGAAAGGTTTGCCACACGAGTGGTACCTTTCCTGCAGGTCACATCCATGGCAGGCACGTCCAACACCCCAAGCCACTCAGCACAAGCAGCAGGTCTGGAAACCATGCGTCACCATGCAAGGGAAGCACGCAGCCTGACAGAAGAGCTCATGCACCAGCCATTGCTGCTGACTCCTTAGCAAAGGCTTTTTGCTGGGTTTTCCACCTCCAACCTCCATCCCTTCCCGTGCTCGGGGACTCTGCTCCTCCCCAGCGCAGAAGCTCCCCCAGTTCTTTCACAAAAGCAGCAGCTGCCAGCATCAGAGAGTCCCAGGATGTCCCTTCTCACTCCTGCATGGGATTTTGGGGTGACCAAAGGCACTCTCTCACAGTTCCCTACAGCTCCTCTTGTCCAAGGACAGCATTCAAGATTTTGCCTGCATAGGGCTGGGAGGAGGCACCTGACCAAGCCCTTGTGGGGCATCAGCCCAGGCAGAAACCTCGCCTTGACGCCTGGAGCAGGCAGGCAGTGCAGGCAGGAGGTCGCAGTCCCCTCGCGGGAACAGCTCGACACCACGCAGGGAGCAAAGGAGCATGATTCAGGCACAATTTCTGGCTCAGAAATGGCCTCAGCCTGCCCACGTTCGAGCTCTTCCACGAGCTCAGATCACAAGGTTTCTGAAGCTCCTTCGCTCTAGGAGAAGCAAACAGCTGCAGCAAGCTGGATATCTGACCACGTTGCTGTAGGACCTTCATTTCCCAACAACAGCCTCTCTCCGGCTGAGAAACTCAGGCTGACCTTCCCCGCACAGCACCCAGCCTCGCCTGTACTGATCTGCCATCCCTCCCCAGCGCCTTCCTGCCTCCTCCACCCTTCCTCCAGCCCCCCCGCAGGGCCAAACACGCTCATTTGCTTATGAAGAGCCTGAAGGTGCATCTACAGCACAGGGGAGCAGCATCCAGGCTGCTTCATTTTCTGCTTTTCTCCTCCTCTAGCTCTTCGCTGAAGCATGAGAGCCTTCTCCTCTGCACCCCGCGCTGCTGAGCAGCCTCCACCTCCCCAGCTCGAGGAGAAGTCTTTCCTCCCTCCCTTTGCATTGGGTCTGCTGAGCAGCTCGGAAGCAGCCTGCATGAAAGGTACTGACAAAATAAAGTTGGATTGTACTGCATTATTGAAAAAGTGACCTCCAGTGGTCAATAAAGCCTTTGCCCACCGTTTCCAGGCAGCGATGCCTGTTGTCAAGCTCTGCCTCGGATCAGCAGGACGACGGTTCATCTCTCCCAGTCCCAGCTCCCACGGGTGGCTCATTAAAACTCAGAGTCTGCACTTTGGTAACGAGGAGCTCAAAGCACTTTAATGCACAGATGCAATCATGAATGCAAACAGGCTGCAGGCAAGAGAGCAGCGTAACAGCAGTCTGTCCGCCCCATCTCCATCCTTACAGCTACTGGCTCTACGCGAAAGCATGGGGTCTGATAAGAGAAGTTGGCAGGAGGCACAGTTCTAGGATGAGGCATTTGTCGGTTTTACTGCAAACCCTCAGCCATGCTGCGTGGGGAGAGGGAGGAGGGGTTCAAGGGACACCATTCCCTGCGTCTCAGCAGTGCTGAGCTCAGCGTCTGGATCGGGAGGAGGCTGATGGACCTAGCGCAGGTAGCACACAGGTTCCCCTCGAAGATGCCCTCCTCTGCGCCGCTGCATTTCTACTCCTTTCGCATTTGATTTCTATGAACAATTGCACAACCAGCTTCCTCCTTCCCTCCCCTACCTCAGCTGCAGAAGGCAGATCTGTCCCAGCCATGTGAGACACCGCTGGAGAAGGTTAACCCTGGCGTGGAGGGGGAGCAGCCCACCGACAGCACCCCTCTCCCGGGCACCCCACCCTCCACACCGGAGCCCGAAGCACAGCCTTGCCTGGGGAGAGCAGAGCCGGTTTCCCTTCACATCACACATGGAGAGGCGTGGGTGCCCCACTACCTGCACGCACACGCAGCCCCACGCCGCTCGGAGGAACACGCGCGGGAGACGGCGACAGCCCGTTTGCAGGATCAGCAATTCCTGCACACGCAGCAGCTCGCTGGAGAGCCCGGGTGCTCCCTCGCCTGCGGATCCAGTCCCCTCTTCCTTCCTTCCCCCTCTCCTTTTACAGCAAGGCAAGCAGCATCACCTCACCGTCCCCCAGGCACGAGGCCAGCTGGGAGCTCTAGGTGAGGGGTTTTTTGCCCTTGTTGGGATTAGCTTCAGGTAGGGCCCAAAAGCAATGAGCTGAGCCTTCTCAGGACAGGCGAGGACAGAGAAGAACCAGCATTCCCCAGAGAAATGGAGGGAAGGCCCTAAAGCAGCCTGGCTCTTAAGGATGCTGCTTCATCTCCACCATAGCGAGGGATGCCTCCTTTCCTCCCACTTGGAAGAGGAGCGCAGCAGCGGCCATCCCCTCCAGGTCCCACACCATCTCAGGACCCGTGCTGCTCAGGGACGATGTCTTCCCACCTTGTCTGGGATCTGGGCCCAGGGAACAGCCCCAACACCTTCACAAGCCAGGCCAGGCTGGGAAGAGCTCCCCACGCCTTGGCAGACACTCGTGACGGGAGCTGGAGCCTTTGCAGCGTCACCTCCCCTTCCCGCCAGGAAAATCTGTACAGGGCAGATAACAAGCTTCACAGACACGTTGCAGAGGGGGTCACCAGCCAGCGGGGTCCAGGAAACATGGGCAGCGAGGAGTGGGGGGAGAAGGGGCTAATTAACCATCTCCTTCACCAAGGGACTGGTTTAGACAGCATGGAAGATTAAAGGATGCAAGGGAAGGTGGAGGGGAAGAATCTCCTCCCATGCATGGACACAGACAGGCACCACAGAGCTCGTAGGTACAGTCAGGACCAGGCTATGAGCCGTGGACATGATATAGCGCACCAGGCAAGGAGATAACCAACAAAATGGTGTCCTCCTAAATTTAGCAGCCACCGTGCATATCATCTCCCAACCCTTCACCCCCACAGCCCACCCTCAGAGCTGTGCAAGGCTAATTTCCATCAAGGGCTGTCTCGGAAGAGACTCTTTCCATTTCAACCCATCTGCCAAGTACAGGCAGCCTTCCCCAAATCAGCTCCCCTCTTCCGCAGCGTGCCAGCAACACGGACCAGGCTTCTCTCCACCTAAAGCAACGCACCCATGGCACAGAGACAGCAGTTGCCTACATACCACCTGCAAAGCAGCCTCCCCTCACATGGAAGCACGCAAAGCCTGGGTGTTTAACAGCAGGATTCTGGCACATTTATTGTACCCTGTTGATGGAACAGCCACCTCCCTCCCTCTGTTATTCTGCGGTTCACAGCCCTGGGATCGAGAGCAAGGGCAAAGCTCGCCGTTCCCCTCTGATAGGCGTCCCAGCAGCTCTCTCCTTCGGCTGTGAACTCACACAGCTCTTGCAGCAAGCAACTGGTACATAGCATCCCTCCCATGAGGGTAGGAGCAAGCAGCTCCAGCTGAAATAGTGATTTCAGTGCTGCTCTCCAGACCTCAGCATCTGGCACGGCTGCGGCACCAAGGGCAGGACGCCTTCAGACAGAGCCAGGCAGTTGCTCTGCTCTGCAGCAGGTTGCAAGTTCCCAAAGGAGAAGTGGACCATGACATTCAGAGGGGCAAAATCACAAGGCTGAACCCCCCTGCCTGCAACAAGAGGGCATGGTCTTGTGATGGCCATGTACGGCCAGGAAGGGAGGAAGATAAAGGGACTCAAGCTTTTGGGGTGACAGTACAGCCAAGCCCCAGCTGCCTCCAGACTACAAAGCACCTCTCCTCCTGCCATGGATGGGTGGGCTCACCTCACCAAGTGGAGACCACCTAGATACAAAGCTTGGCATAGTCCTGACACCACTGCAATGGGCAATAGCCCAGGTATTTGTCCTCCTGAGGAACAGAAGACATCAGCAGCTCCTTTCAGCTCCAGGAGCTGCAACTATTCCCTGTGATACCCCACAGAGCTTAACCTTATGGGGCAACCACAGAAAGGGTGGCTGTTTTGGGCTGCTCCCACTGGGACATCTCACACCATTGGGTCACAAATGTTCTCCTCCTCCACATGCTGCTGGCATTCAGCCCCTTCTCATGGTGACAGAAGCGCTGCCAAGGGTACCTTCCCCTTCTCCCCCCCAGGATGGGGTAAAGGATGGTTATCAGGGACTGGAATTTCACTTTTTCCCTCTTTTCATGGTGCTGAAGGACAAGCTGAACCAAGCATCGCTCTGCATGGGTGCAGGTACTGCTCTGGGCTCTGGCGGGGCCCAGCAGATCCTCCATCACTGGCAGGACTCGTCTGGCACGCTCAGCCACACAAAACATCCATTTCTCTCCAGAGACATGAGGACACGCCATACCCTAGGTGTGAGTCAAGTCTGGGTTTCGGGATGCCAAAGGCAGCCGCTTCAACCCCCCCAAAGCTTTGATTTCAAACCTAAAGCTGAGGCCAACAGCTGGGTGGAGGCGAGGGACAGGGTGGGATCCCGTCGCTGCCTTTGCAGGTCTAGTTTGGAGCTGCACCAGCGTAACCCTCCACAAACATGCATCACATCCAACCTCATGTCCATCGCTCCATCCCTGGCAGATCGGGTCTATCAGGTGAATCTGGGCCCAAGTTACAGCTTTGCAGCTTCAAGCTTTAGAAGTTTTAAATAATAATAAGTCATGGCCTCGCATCTCAGATCAAGCTCCCTTTTGGATCATCCAAGCCCCAGCCGGGAGTGCTAAACCAGACAGGCAGGACCAGAAAACGTTCCCATCCTACCTCTGCAAAGAGGAGCCTCCACTCCACACCCTTCCAGTCTGCCCCTGGGGTATCCCTCTGACAGGCGGAGCAAAGCTTTGTTGTTTAAGGCAGCCCAATCCTGCAATCCTTACATCAGTGGGGCCAGATCCTGGCTCTGTTGATTCACCCAAGGTTGGGCTCTTCTTGATTCACTCAAGGTTGGGCTGCAGCTGGGAAGAACGACTGCAAGGGGCAAGAGAGGGGACACGATTTGGGGCCATCACACATGGAGCACAAGCAGCAATAGCTCTTCCCTTTTCTCTGCTTCCCTCCTGCCTCTGCAAACCCCTCTCGGCTTCGTCCGGCGAGCGAGGCTCAACCCGAAACCGGGCTGCAGCAGGGTTGTACCTGCACGTGTTGGTGAGTCAGAGCTGGCCGGCCAGATAGACACGCACCAAGCCCTCCCCCACAGCCCTTTTTAACTTCTGCCTCCTTGACGTGCCCTCACCAGCAGTTTAAAGAGGGCTTTTCCCGCCCCCCCCCTCCCCGCTTCTCTCTTTTTTTCTTTTCTGCTCTTTTTTGTCTTCAGTCCTCCTAGTGGGTGGGGAAAATCCCGGGTGTCAAACTTCAAAAGGGAAGCCTGAGTTCACATCGCATTCATGTCCGAGGCGCTGCCTAACCACAGGCTCCTGCCCGCACCCACACCCGGGGCCGGCGGGAGCTCGCGAGGGGCCCAACGAGTCGGGCACTCGCAAAGGATGCAGCAATGCTGCTGCCTCCCCTCCCTGCAGCCCGCTTCGGCTGGGGATGTCCGTTTGTCCGTCCATAGCTTGGCACACCGGGTAAGCCAGAGATAAAAAGGAGGATTTGGATGTGAAGCCCTGCTCAGGGCTGGGATTCAGCCCCCTGCCAACAAGCCCACCCCAAAAGCAGAGCTCCTGGAAATCAGCTCTGCAGGAAGGAGAGAGAACCCCTTGAGAGATCCTCCCTGCTCAGCACTACGTTCCTGACAGCAGCTTTGTGGCACAACGTAGCCCTGCCACACGCCCCATGAGACATCTCGGTGGCACAGTACAGCCCTAGGATGCTTCACACCAAATATTTTGCTTTGTGCATTTGAATTTCACCCTTGGTCTGTGTGATTTTTGCCAAAGACTGTGCCCAGCCGAACAGAGCGGCCAGACCAAGGAAGAAGAGCACAGACTGGCACAGAGGCACAAGATGTGCTCCGTGCTGTAGAGCCAAAAACCAGGAGGCACGAGGAGGCAGCCTGTCCTCTGCAAGGGCTTCGGTGGGGATGGACAGCTGGAACAAGCCATCTGCACCAAACCTGCTGTGCTCTCTGCACACTGCAGAGCCGACGTGGGGCAACAGAGCCGCTAGTCTCGAGTTGCTCCCACCTGCAGCGGCCCTGGTCCACACAAGCCACCTCCTTCACATCTCCTGGTTTCCAGATTAACAGAACAGGGCAGTGTGGACCTCATGCTTTCATAACAAACCTATTTTCTTTCCCCCAGTCACCTGCAACAAAAAAAAACAAGGCATACAGACAGTCGAAGGAGATGTAGCATCTATTTGATTTTCTATTGTACTCCTGAATAGTAAGTTAAAGCCTATTCACAGCTGATTTGGTTCTGGTTTTGGTGGCATTTGAGACCCTCGGGCTTCATGGGGAGACGAGCTCTCCCACAGAAGAGCTGGCAGGAGCCAGCCCTGCAGAGTTAGGAGCCAGGTCGGTCCTGGGAGGCAAGTCCAGAAACCCCACACAGAGAGGAAAAGGGGGATGCTCAGAGCAGGAGAGCCCAGACCTGCGAGCCTGCACCAGGAGCCCCACAGTTAGAGATTGGAAACAGCTTTGCTTCCTGCCAGGAGCAGAGAGAAACGTCAGAGCGGCATTTTGCTGAAAGGGGATGAGCAGGAGTGTGGGAGGATGTGTTGATGCTCCCTCCCCGGAGGAAAGGGCACAGTTTTCAGTGAGAAAAAGCTGTCCTGGCTTGGTAGCTGTGCCAGGGAGGACAGGGAGCACTGGACGGGCAGCGCCGCAGCCTCCCCTGATGCCCAGGGATATATCAGGGAAGCTCTAACACCCAGGTCAAGCCACAGCATCTCTGGCAGCTCACCTCTGCCAGCCATCGTCTTGCAAGTACACACGCCATGATTTTAGTACCG
>NW_009229122.1:13694-20432 GCF_000690835.1 Fulmarus glacialis
GGCACCCGGCATGTTTGGATGCGGTGTCCTGAGCCATGGCAGTGAGCAGTGCCCGGGAACGGGTTCTTACCCTGCACTGCCAGGCGCATGGGCTCTTGAGCATCCGTACAGAGGATAGGATTAAATGTCAGGATATACAGGACACCAGCCTACTAAAAGGCTACAAATAATGATTCCTGAACACAGCGGAGGCAATGCGGTTGGGGACACACATCCACCACAGATGCCTGCTCTCAAAATACCTCCTGCAGGCTTGGCTCCAGCAAGGTGCTCACCTCCACCAGCTCGCAGAGCCAGACGGGAGCTGAGAAACAAGCAGTCACGCTTTTCCATGCAGCACATGGTGCCCAGCAAATATTCAGCCTGTGTCTAACCTGGTGAAAAGCCCTTTTCGATTGCATTTGCCCTCTGCTCCCCCTCCAGGTAAGCAGGTACCCCTGAGCACCCCAACAAGCAGATGTGGGAAGGATGCTTTGAGCAGCACCCTGTTGCAATGGAATAAGCTGCTGCTCCAGGATTGCTGGGATGAACCTTGATTTTAAGAAAGGGCTCAGACATCCTGGAGTTGCAGGGAGGCTTGAGAGAAGGGACATCCTTGCAGTGAGGTAGCCAAATACAAGCACCCACATTTCCCACCGTGAGCCCTTCCCAAGGAGCGGCAGGGCAGGAGGTCCCCATCATCTCCCCAGGACTGCCCCCAGCAAACTCTTCAGCCCCCCAGTGCCCCTCCAACGGGGTCTCCACTGCAGGACCCAGGCAGGAGGCCAGGAGCTGAGGGAAGGGGGCTGCCATCCCTCCAGCCTGCGAGCCAAGCGGGGTGCACGTGACTAGGTGTTGGCTTGGATTTCCAAGCCCTGCGACAGCACCAGCTGCTCCTGCCCGTCCCTCTCCCCCCAAAGAGGCCCACAGATCGGGTTTCCCGGGCTGATACGTCCAGGTGAGTCCCCGCAGACCTGGCCGACATCCCCTTCTCTGCAGCCGTTCCACAGAGATGTTGGACCAGCCCTTTGGCAGGTGAGCACCAGAGCATCCCCATGGGCTCCGGCCGACACATCGGCGAGGGAAGCCAGCGCGTCTCACCTCCCGCGAGCCCAGGGGATGCAAGCCCTGTGCTGGGCAGGGACTCGCCCCTGGCAGAAACCAGATCTGGGCCGCTCCAGAACCAAAAATAACCTGCCAGCTGCCCGGGAAGAGAACACATGCGGGCGGAAAGCCAGCGCGTCTCACCTCCCGCGAGCCCAGGGGATGCAAGCCCTGTGCTGGGCAGGGACTCGCCCCCGGCAGAAACCAGATCTGGGCCGCTCCAGAACCAAAAATAACCTGCCAGCTGCCCGGGAAGAGAGGAGAGCCAAGCGTGCACAGATCACGCACATGTCAGGAGGGGAGTCATCTGCACCCATCTTCAGGGATAACAGGGGGGAGCACGGTTTTCTGTGCAATTCAATGGATAACAGCAGAGCAGCAGCGTAAAACAGCCTCCAGGCCTTTTTGGGCAGCAAAGCAGCAGACGGCCAATACCCCCAGGGCCCCGTCCTCCATCTGGGGAAGAGCTGCTGTGCCTGGGAGCCGCAGAGAGCCCCAGTGCAGCTGTGCCAAGGAGCAGAGACCCCTGCTCGGTCCCTCCTCTCCTCCCTCATGAGGCAGCAGCAGCAGCAGCCAGAGCAGCTGGGAGCCTGGAGAACTTGCAAACTCGTGCTGGGTGGGAGGGCGTTCTCCCACTCCCAGTCACTCCAGCAGCAATTACCCAGAAATGCTCTCCCAGCCCGAGCAGGGGTGAGCAGTGCTCGGAGCAGGCTGGAGAAGCAGGAAAGAAAATCCAGATGTGCAAACAAAAGTAAGGAGGCACCAGGGTCTGTTCACATCTCATGCCAGCCTCCTGCCAGAGGCTCTTGGTGCAGCCACACCTTGTGTTTTTGAGGAGCAGCAAGAGCCCTGATCCTCACAGCTTTCGGGGAGGAGGATAAGATAGAGCTCTTTGTCCCTTGGGTTAGCTGTGATGGCCACCCAGGGCTTGGGAGCAATGGGGGCACAGAATCCAGAGCTGCCTTTGGGGTGAGTGCAGACAGTCAGACCCCGTAAACAACAGCCCATTGGGCAGACACAAGTTTACCATGGCCCACACATGTCCCACCAATAAAGGAGCAGAAAATGGGACACTCACTCACCAAAAACCTTCACACTATCAGCACTGGAAAGGTGCAGTCCCTCCTCCAGGGCTTTCTGGTGCTCTGTCACTCAAGGACACTTTCCCTGGGAGATGTTCCCAAGCAAGGCCACAGATTTTTCAATATCAGAAAAATATGATTTTCCAATTTCCACAATCACACACCAATCACTACCAGGACCGGGGCATAAGGTTAGGCTGAACTAGAGAAGCAGCACATAACATTTCTGCATCAATCCATATTTCAAGGAGTGATTTTTCCCTGATCTTTCCCAAACCTTCCACTTTTCTTGCTTCTTCCCACCACCAAGATACTCGCAAATGATGTGTTTCAGGACCTGCCATCTCAGAGCAGGTCAATACCTGCCCCAAAACCCAGGCAAGGAGCAGAAAAACCTGGTGCAAGTCACTCAGTGCCCCAACTTCATCAGCCTCCCGAAGGCATCGGGCATTGCTCATCTCCAAACAGTGTTCCCGCAGCCCAAGGGAGGGCATTCGCAGGGCACACCTCATGGAAAAGCTCTATAAAACAGGGCCAAGCCCTCGGCAGGTACAAGCTGACCTCAGAGAGCAGAGCCACAGCGGAGCTGACCTCAAGGGGAAGGCAGGAGCGTTTCCAGCCAGACATGGGAGGGGAGCTGGCAAGAGCAATGCGAGGGCGCAGCGTTGCAGGATGCCAGCGCTCGCATTCACTCACTGCCTCCCGGGGTTGTGCACGGGATCGGAGCTGCTCCCGCCTTCCCCGAGCCAGCCTCCCTGGGCAGGAGGAGACAAGCAGGAGCTCGGTGCGCCTGGAGCCGCCGTCCTCCCTGCTCCAGCAGGAGAAAAAAGCAGTATCAAACAAGTCTCGGGCTGTCGGCCTCCCAGCACCCTCAGCCGTGCCGCCCATGCCAGCACAGTGCTCCTCCACCTCCTTTCCTCCTCGGCATCACTGTGTCTGCAGAGAGAGAAGGAGCGGCTTTGCTTCCCAGCCCGGGGGTGACAGCAGCTGGGGTAGGATGGAGCCAGTTGCTCCCCATTTCCCAGCCCCAGGTCACTGCACCAGCATCTCTTTCCTGCTGCCCTGGCTCCTGGTGCAACAAGGGCCAGGGAGGAAACTTCACTGGGGCTGCCACTTCCCTGGGAGAGGCTCATCCACGCAGAGTGGAAGAGAAGGCTCCTGCTATGAGGTGAAACCAGGAGGCCCTGGCGCTTTCCAGCTCTATCGTCAGCTCCCTGCGATGGTTTGGGTAGATCTGCTCGGTCCAGGTCTTCCTGCCCCTTGCTGGAGGGGAGAAGGCACTGGCTCACCTCCCACACCCAGACTCTGCTCACTGTGCTTCGTCAGGAGAGCCTCCATGCAGTTTTGCACCAGACTCTCTGGTTGCCATCAATAAGTCTTCTGGGCAGAAGGTTTTAGTGCCTGGCGCTGCTGGTTCTGCCCAACAAATCTTACGAGCATGGGGAAAAAACCTTAACTTTGCTCTCCAATGTGGGTCCTCAAAGCACCCACTGGGAATTAAGACCTTGCTGTCCTGACCCTCAGCATCCCGAAGGACTGAGTGGTAACTCAGACACACAAAGAAAGCAGAAGCTCCACATTGGTGCTCTGCACCATCTAAAAGCCTTTTATTTCATTTCACTTGCGCTCTCATTTCAAGCTAGCCGCCAATACCTTGGGAAACACAGGCTAGAGAGACTTAGGATTTATTTTTGAGAGCTTAACATCCATTATGCTCTTAAAAAATTTATGCCCTTAAGCATCTCCACAGTGGCTGCTGAACACCCATTAAAAAAATTTCATCCATTGCTTAAGCCTGACAAGTCTCACCTTCGAGAGATACCCGTAAAGACCTGGCAAGATGCTCAGCTTGAGCCCCAGGCTCCTAAGACCTGACCATAGCACAAACAGCCCTGGGAAAGACGTTATCCCCCCAAGAGAGCGAGACACCAGAGGTGAGGTTTATATCCCGGAGCAACCGCTATGCGCTGACTTTGCTGCAGACGACCGTGGCAGGACAGCTTGATGTGTCAGTTGGAAATGCAATTAACTTCGATGTGCAAGGGGATAAGGGAAGAACTGAGGTTCCTATGGATGCAGTTGCTTGGCTCTTAATTCCTCTAGCAACGCTAGCCTAGCGATGTTATCCATGTTTCATTTCTACCCTTTCCACAGCGGGAAAGGTTCCCTTCAGCCTTGGGAATGTCTGTGCACGTGGGAAAGTCACGCAGTGTGCAGAGCGGCACTGCACCAGGAGCTGTTCGCAGCCAGCTTCACCTCCAGCACCCTCAACCCACAGCTCCTGCCGCCTCCTCCAGCAGCTGTGTTTCACCCTTTGGGGCTTCTGTTCCAACATCAGAGCAAGAAGGGTCCGGGCTCAGTCCGGTTCTGAGCAGGACTGTGTCAGAAGCAATCAGCTCGGGGGACATGGAGCGGTGCACACCTCAGCGGTCTCGGTGCAGGGCTCCTCCGAGGCACTTGCTGCAACACAACCATCATAACGTGTTAGGCAGCCGTGAGGCTGCTGGTACAAGGCTCCCGAATGGCAGGCAAAGGATGAAAAAGCAAAAAGAAACAAGCAACAAAGCTAGACAGGCCTGCAGGGGAGCTTTCCTGTGCCCTTCTCCACCAGACAGCTTCACCAGGTGCCTGTGCAGCCCATGAACCCCCCCACAAATGCTGTATCAGGGCTCACACACCCTCACAGGCGGGTCCTGGCTGGGCCAGGCACGGCACGCACACATACAGGAGCTGTTTGCAAGACAGCGAGTGTCAGCGTCGCAGCACCGAGGAGCGCAGGGAGCGCAGGGAGTAAGTGACTGGACCAAGGTCAGGCAGCGTGGCTGCGGGCTGAGCTGTGCAGCCCAGCCCACAGCACGCACCACCTCACCCGGCCCCTGACCAGCCCCCGGGGAGCAGCCAGGCAGAGCAGGAGGTGTTAGACTGAGCCCCCACTCTCTACAAATTTGTTACCTCCTACACGATCGTCTCCGTTCACACCTCGCTGTAAAGGATGCACTGGTCAGTCTGTGCTCCCGCACGCTGCTGCGGGCTGGCCGCAGACAGTTGAGGACCCCCCCAGGCTTCTTATTTCAGCATCCATGAAACAGGCTGGCTGCACCCACAGCAGAGAAGCAGCATGGGCTCCCTGTGCCCCAGGCACCGCGGGCTCCTCTCTGGATGCAGCAGCCAGCAGCTCGCTGCAGGCAGCCTCTCCCACTCCACTGCTTCCTTCTGCACAGAAAAGGACCCGGTGCAGACTCTGCTGCAGCCCAGAAGGGTCTTTCTGCTGCCTTCGATGCGCCCAGGCAGTCACAGCTGCATGGGTTGTGATCCAGCATCCAACCACATGAGTCCCTGCATGCAGGGCAGCGAGGTCCTGGCACCGCAGGTCCCTCCACAGCCACAAGCTCTGATGGGCTTCAGCCCTTCCGCTCCTACTGTGCCCCACATGCACCAGGAGCTTTCTGTACCCCGGGGAAGAGTTCATCTGCTCTGGGTAAGAATTTCACCCAGACAACCCCAAATCCAAGCAAGACCAGCAGCTCTGCCCACTGCCAGCCGTGCTGGGCCAGGCACCGGGCTGGAAGCAGTATGGACACGAGCCTGAACTCGCAGCATGGACCAGCTGGAGCCCACTTCCAGGCAGGATCAGGCGTGCCCAATACTCTCTCCAACACCTGCACCCAGGAGGGAAAAAAGAATAGAGTGCGGCCCCTTGGCAGGCAAGCACCCAACCCCCGGGGCTGCGAGGAGCCTGAGCTGCACCCAACAGCCCGGGAGAGAAAGGCTAGACCGAGAGCACCGGGCTCACCCTGCCACCCAAGCCCTCCCCTTGCCTTCACGCCGATGACAACCACGGGTGAGCCGCGGCGTGCGGCCACGGGCAGCACAGGCAGGCCTGGGCCATCTGCCCCAGAGCATCACCCAGCGCTAGCCAGCTCAGCTGCCGGCTCCCTGCAGCGTCACAGCCCTCCCCACCAGTTGCGTTTTGGTGGTTATTCCTGCTTTTCCAGTCAGTGAGGTTCCCGTGCCGCGCTCCAGCAGCCCCTCTCCAGTGCATTTGCCTGCCAGAGAGATTTCATCCCCCTCCACCGAGGCTCGGAGGGGCATGGAGGCAAGGACCGCCAGGACAGGGCAGCAAGGGCAAAGCAATTCAAGGCAGCCAGGTGCCAGCCCACAGCTGGGCAGCTCTGCTGGGGCAGATGTTTCACGGATACCCCCATCATGGTCCCAACACAGGGTCGCTCGCTCGGCTGCAGCTCCCACCTCATGCCCAAGCCAGCCCCAGCTGCCCCATGGCAGGCAGGAGCTGCTGGGGGGCTGGATGCTTCGCTGTCATCTCCCTCCAGGTTTGCACAAGCTGTGTAGAGGTAGCTGCTGGCAAGGGGCCAGGCAAGCCGGCTTTGATGTGGGTGTCTGCTGGGCACATGCCAGGGCCGGGCCAGGGTGTTTGGCTTGAGGCACCGGGTGCCAGACTGAATTATGCCGGGGGGGGAAGAAATCTCCAGGTCACGGCTGTGCTACAGTGGCATGAGAAATCTGCCTCGCTGCCCACGCCACCGCTGCTCCATGCTTCGCTCCAGAGCTCTTT
>NW_009229122.1:20514-20912 GCF_000690835.1 Fulmarus glacialis
GATTTTCCATCTAATGGAGAGTGCCGGACGGTTCAGCGCTGACCTCCCGGCAGCACCAGGCTCCAGGGCACAGAGCGCCGGGAGGAGGATGCTCTGGAGGGGATGCGGGACCAGAGGTGGTCCAGCATTGCACACGCAGCCCTGCAGCGAGGCAGGCCCAGCGCCGTGCCGGGCTGCCGATGCCCAGGCGCCGAAGGAGTTACTGAGCACGGGAGATGTCATTAATAACGAAGGCCACGCGAGTGATTTTTATCTTTAAAAAGCCCACAGCCCAGGTTGCACAGCTCCGCTAGGGAGCTCGCTCGGGCACAGCCACTGCTCCTTTAAGGTATTTAACAACAAAGTGGGTGAACACGCTGGCTCCTCCCCGAGACTGTACATTCCCTCCGGGTCCCCCC
>NW_009229122.1:20936-28205 GCF_000690835.1 Fulmarus glacialis
CCATGCCAGGCCCGGACTACCAGTCCCGGCATCCCCCGGACACCCCCAGGGGTTTGCTCCCTGCCGGGGATTGTAGTCCTCCCGCCACCGTCCATCCATCCGTCCATCCATCCATCCATCCACGGGGCATCGCGAGGCCACGCTCCTCCCCGGCTGCACTGGAAGGGCTCTGCTCGGGGAAGACTGCAGTTTCCATCGCAGGCAGGCAGCAATTAACCATTTCGGAGCCCCGAGTCTGCTGGCAGCACTAATTGCACATGCTTGGGGTCACTTTTAGCAAGGAACGGGACCCCCGCTGTGACTGGGGCCAGGAGCCCAGGCAAGTCCCACGTACCGACCCCGTGTACAGATCCCACCCGAGCCACAGCTCCAGCTGTAATACAATTTTTGCCCCGACTGCCTCTCTGCAGGCTTGGCAAGGACAGGAAACAAGGAAAGATCTGACGCTTTGGTTGCTGTCAATGCCAAGCATCACCGCCTGGCACCGTGAGCCCCAGGAGGGTGGTCTCACTGGAGATGGGCAATTCCTATCACAGGACTCGCCCAAGGGCCCCCCGCGCCAGACACTGCCCGAGTGGTAAGACAGGCCCTGTCCTGTGCACGTTAGCATCTAGAAATCATAGGACAGGGTAGGTGGGAGGGGAAACAGAGGCAGAGAGACACGATTAGCCCTAGATCACAGGCGCCTGGTCTCCATGCCCTCCCATCACCACATAACAGCTTGCTGTCCAGGCTCCTCCGAGAGCCCACTGGTCCCATTGCTGGTAGGGAGCACCGCTGCAATTCCCGCTCGGTCCCCAGCAAGTCCCATCCTGCTCCACCCAGGACAGATGGGAAAGGGATCTGCAGGTAACATCCTTCATTCACGCTGGTGCTGGAGACAGACTTTCCAGTTAGGGCAAGGACTGTGCTCCAGCACAGCCACATTTACAGCTATAACACGGGGTCAGTCTGAGCCCAGGGATCAACCCTTGGCTACGCAGCACTAAAGACTTCAGGATATTTGACCTGGCAATTAAATAGGGTCGCTATCAGGTACAATAGCCCAGCAAACAACCCTGGCTGCCCAGGGCATCTCATCCCTCCTGGAAGTGACTCTCTGGGGTGGCAGCAGCGAGACCCCAAAGCGGCTCCAGAGAGCCAGTCGCCACCAGCTGCCAGACACAGGCTGTCTGGCACGGACCTGCTTTCTCCAAGGAGGTTGTCCTGGTTTTGGCTGGGATAGAGTTAAATTTCTTCCTAGTTCTGTGTTTTGGATTTAGTATGAGAAGAATGTTGATAACGCACTGATGTTTTCAGTTGTTGCTAAGTACCCCGCTAGTCAAGGACATTCAGCTTAAAAAAAAAACCAAAACAAAACAGGCGCTGGGGGGGAGCAAAGCCGGGACAGCCAGCCCAGCTGGCCAATGGGATATTCCATACCATGTGACATCATGCTCAGTATATGAATGGTAGGCGTGTTCCAGGAAGTACCGATCGCTACTTGGTTATCAGTCAGTGTGGGTGGCGAGCAATTGCATTGTGCATCATTCATTTTGTATATTCTATCATCATTATTATTATTATTATTATCATCCCTTTTCTATTCTATTAAACTGTCTTTATCACAACCCACGAGTTTTTCTCACTCTTACCCTTCCGATTCTCTCCCTGTCCCACTGGGACGGGGGAGGGGAGTGAGCGAGTGGCTGCGTGGTATTGGCTGTCTGCCAGGTTAAACCACCACGGTCCTTTTTGGCGCCCAACATGGGGCCAAAGGTTGCGATAACGACAGAGGTGGTGGTCACGTCCACGGCCTCCAACAAAACCAACTCCAGGGACCTGCCACCAAATGCAGCAAAAAACTTTGGGGCCCTCATCTTGGTTTCTTCCCGGGAGGTGGGACCAAACACCAGCACGGAGAGGCAGCCCGACTGCTCAGCACACAGCCAGACCATGGGGACAAAAGCACATTTCCCACGCAGGGACATAGCTCAAAGCTGTCCTTTAGCCTGGTGTTCACCTCTCCATGAGCTCTAAGTGATATTTGTTCCCATGCCTAACCCAAGAGCCACCCAAGGTCAACGCATCCTCCCAGGAGTGACCCCACAAGCCATGGTCACAAGCTGCCTGGGTGAGGGACCTACCCTGACCGACCCTCCTGCAGCCCCAGTCTCCAGCTCTGCCTAGATGAGAGCTAGTGCTGAGCACAGCCAGGTTTCATGGACAGAAGCACCCCAAATTTTCTAGCCCTTCAGCACAGCTCCCACACATCAACCAGGAAAGCACCCAGGCAGCTGAGCCCAGCCTGAAGCCATGCAGCCCTGCAGCCAGGCTGAGCTTCGGTGCCATCACCACTGCAAGCTGCAGGACTTGGATCACCTGCAAGTCACTGCTGGGCAGGGCAGAGGCTGTGGGTACTTTGACTCCTGCAGCACCTCAGAAACGCTCAGAGGAGCTGTGGAGGTGCCGCTGATGCAAGGCCCCCATGCAAGCCCCCAGGCAGCCACCACAGTGGCTGGGACTGCCCCGCCCTGCGCAGGCAGCAGAAGAGCTCCTGGGATCCCTCATGCCCCAGGAGGGTGAGCACCATGTCCATCAGGGAGCTGTGATGAGCTGCCTTGGGTGGCAGGGTTCAGGGGAGCACCCAGTCCAAGGTGCGGAACACTAGCTCACTGGAGGGAGTGGACGCCAACTTCATCCCCTCTTCCCAAAAGAGCAGCTCCTAAGCTTGCCGCACCCAGTTTATCTTGCAGCTTTAGCATCCCACAATGGTTTTGCAGGAAATCCATGTCCTCCAAATGTCAGAAACAAGAAGACAAGGCACCAGCAGAGACCAGCACAGTAGGACAGGCTCACTAGAGACCTGGGGAAGCACCTGCGCCAGAAGCTTTACAATGCTGCCACTGCAGACCATCACCCCAGCAGCTCTGGGTGCCAGGCAAGCCAACCAAATCACACCGAGACCAACTGGGACGCTGCAACCTCCCCATGAACACCCATAGCTCTGCTCACACCATCAGCAGCTCGTTCTCCCCCAGCTCTAGCAAGGAGCAGATCTGCTACTGCAGACCGACCTGTGGGCACAGCAAGCCAGCAGCAAAAGTACACATGGGCTAAAAAACATCGGCACAGGCAGAGGCCCCCTTCTCCTTTGGGTCACATCACCAGCTGGCTGACACAGCCAGCATTTGCCTGCTCATGGCAGGATAAGCTGAGCCCACTGCAGAGGCAGTCAGCAATAAGATCCTGGTAGCAATCACCTCTTCAATTCTACCCTCCCAGGATTAGTCAAAGCAAGACTCATGCAATTCCTGGCCAAGGGGACCTCCCAAAAATTTGGTAGGAGTGCAGGAAGCACCGGGAGTGTTTGTAGGCACCACCTTGGACATGGGGATATGGGTTAGGCTGTGCTTGGCCACGCAGCAGTGAGAGGCCATGAAGCAATGGCAGGGAAGCTTACAGGTTGCATCCATACCCTGCACAGCAGTGCCCAGGGTATGAGAAATGTAGGAAATGAGTCTGTGAAGTTAGGTAGGAACAGACCAGATCAACGAGAAATGTAGGAAACGAGTCGGTGAAGTTAGGTAGGAACAGACCAGATCAAAACACTGAGCACTTCGTCCATGCCCCTTGCCACAGTAGTGCTTGGGAGGCATTATACAGCTCCCCAGCTAAAAGCAAGGAGGAACAATAACTAAATGGATGATTTCTCGATAAGGTTTTGTCCCTATTTTCTCCAGGGCTTTATACAAAGTATTTGACTGCAGTACCATAGATGTGAGAAAGAGCTAACAGCTACGACAGTGGGGCGACAGCCTTACCCATCGCATGCTCGATCAGTACAGATGCATACACTGCTTCGAGGGCTGATGGTTTCTGGAGCCGACATGCCCCGACCCCCACTTGCTGCAGCAGACCCTGTGGGGCCATGCTACAGGTCCCCCAAGTTGGGGAGCAGCTTGCGGGGTCCAGACAACATTGTGCCTGCCCGGCACAGGGGAGGGGATGGCAGAGGCCAGCCCTGCTCTGGAGCTCAGCCTGAAAACCTTGTTCTGGCTTGTTTTCCCACTAGCTTTGGGTGCCTGACTTGTAATAAGTGAGCCTGAAAAGCAGGCTCCTTTTCAGACATGCCAGGCACCCACAGCTCCAACTCACAGACGCGTCTCCAGGGAGTCAAGTTCCAGGTGCACCCAAAAAAACTCGTGTTTCAGCCAATACCCAAATGCCTCCGCTTGCTTGTCTGAGAAAAGCTGGGCAATGCCCAGGCCCAGGCCTCTGAGGCTCAAGGGGAAATTGCTCTATAGCAGCCAGTCTAATTGCACTGAAATTACGAGATCAAGCAGTAAATTCACGTCTGTGTTCATTGCTCTGGGTGGCAAAGCCGCACCGGCAAGCGCCTGATCTCCAATCGCTACAACTTCACGTTTCATTGGAAAGGGAAGGAGGGGGTTAATGAAGGAAAGCATTGCCAGTTGGAAGTGCTACCTAAAAAGGGTTTCTCCTACTAGCTGAAGCAAAATGGTTTCTCTTGCCAGCTTGTTTACTCTGCAGCTGAGAGCAGCGGACCGCCAGGTTTTGCTGCTGGAGCCGGCTGCAGGATCGACGGCTGCGAGACCGGCCCTGGCACCAGGACATCAGCAGGGCTGGACAGACTGCAGTACAGCTGCACCGTCCCCAGCCCAGGGCCAGCCCCACGGCACCCGCACCGCAGCCCGGCCCCCAGGACCGGCAGCATGTACGCAGGGAAACGTGCAGCTATAACCCTCCAGACAGCAAATCCTGGGCCCATCCTCCTTTCCTTTGGGGAAGTAATGGTACTCGCCATTTAATGGCCAGTTAAAAGCTGCAATTACATTTAACTGAGATGGTTTCAGACCAAACGTCCCCTACAGCAGCAGGGTCCTTAGGGCCCTTTCCCATGGGAAGGGCACACAAACCCCAGCGGAGACCAAGGAACAGGGATGCTGGAGAGGACACAGAGATTTTCCTGGGAAAGGCAAGCACCAAACCAACCCATCCTGCCCCAGCTTGCTGCTGCAGAGCCAGAAAACGGACAGGACTCGTTATCCTCTTTTAGAAAAGCAGAGCTTACAGTCATGTGCCAAGACAGGTATCAGCCAGATTCCTGTCTCCAGGAGATTTCGGAGTCCACAGGCCAAACTGAAGCAGCACAGCTTTTGCAGCACGCAGACCATCCCGGCTCCAGGATTAAAGCCACCGTGTCTGCAAACAAAACAGGAGAGCCAGCCGGGGAGGAGAGGCAGCCTGCAGCCGCCGCCGGCCTTCAGCAAGAGGATCAGGCCCATGTTTTATAGCCTTTATATTAATTACCCAGAGTCTAAATAAGATTAAAGTTTTAATTCCATCTTCATCTCCTAGAGGGTCCTGCTGTGCTCTTGGGTTTTCCTGGTGCCACGAAGCTTCTCAGGTAGCTACAGCAGAGGGCACTTCTCTGACAGCCAGACGGCAGCATCTCCCGCATCAGGGTTGCCCCATGATACCCGAACGGCCCCGAGGATGCACCACCCTCTGCAAGGCCCTCTGCACCTCCCCTCCAGGGCCCTGCAAAGTCCACCTGACCCTTCAGTTAAAGCCACAACCCGCGGCCAGCGGGGCCACGCGATGATTAAAGAGCAGAGGGCCGGCGCTGGGCAGTGTCCCGAGGCCACGCTGCAAGTCCGAGCCGAGGCGGGATGGTGAGCAAGAGCTTGAGGCGGATGATGTCTGCCAGGGCGATGCTTTGTGGCTGGCACCATCCGCACTGCCCAAGCCACCCTGTAGCAGCCGGCTGGCGGGGTTCGGGCTCTTAGCCTGGACCACCTAGGCTGGAGTTTTACAGCTGGAGATGGGCCAGAGAGCCGCAAATGCCAGCTGAGCAAGAGAGGCAATCGCTGCCTGCACTGGCTAGGTGGAAGATGTGGCACGGGCTGGCAGCCGCAGCGCTCGCTGCCCTGGTCCCCTGGTACCCAGAAGGCCACAGAAAACACTGCAGAGCCACAGCTGGGGCTTAGTCCATGAGCACCAACGCGAGGGCAGAGCCTTTGATCTCGCTGAGCGGGAGCAAGGCCTGGCTCCAGCCACCAAAGCACCCAAAGCTCAGCACTGGTTTGTGCAATGTGCCCCAAACCCCAACCCTGCTGCACCCCTTATTATCTGCACAGACGAGCTCCGGGTATCATCTGGAGGGTATCACCTCCCAGATCTCCAGCTGCAGCACAGCCACAACCTTGGAAAAGCTGACCTGCAGCCAGGAAGGGTTGCACGGGAGAGAGACCGCCGGAGGAGAGGAAGGAGGCAGTGCAATCCCGCACCTCCGATGCTGCCCATACCCACTACCCTGAGCTACAGCCATCCTCTGGACAGGGTTGTGATTATTTTCCACGTTACAGACAAGGAAAGCGGGTCAAGAGCATCCTACAAGAGCTTGGGAATGCAGAGAGTGTCATTCACCCCGGTTTGCATGGCTGAGGGCAGATTGTGGAGAACTTGCTCCACAAGCAAGGTTGCACAAGCAAGGAGGACTTGGCCAGCTGCCACTCAGGGGGCAACGAGCTGCCCCGACCCAGCTGCTGTCCCAAGGGCCCTTCCACAGGGAGAAAATCCTCTGTGACACTGGGCCTGTTCCCATTTCCTTGGGTGGAGGACATGGGTGAGCTGAGCCAGCGGAGTCCAGCCAGGCCAGGAAGCAAGCAAAGCCCCCAGCCCTCCGAGCATGCCCCCACAGCCTCGGGCTTTGCATGGTGCCCTCAAAGCTGACGAGCCCAGTGACCACCTTGCGTGACTGCCCTGTGGTTTGGAGGTTGGGCTGCACCAGTGGGAGTGAGGGCTTCAGAGGTTTGCTATCCGGTGGGCTCTCCACAACCTGCAGACACGAGGCTGCCCGTAGTCACCGCTAAGGTATACATGCCAGCACATGCCCCAAAGCAGGCACCCAGCTTGGGGAACCTCCGCAGTCAGTGGGGAACCTCCACAGTGTGTGGGAAACCCCTCCTCCCCTCTCCTACCTTCCACTTTCTACAGAAGATGCTGTTTCCGAAGCAGCTCTGCAGCTCCCGTCGCCCAGCACTGCAGTCCCTCCCAGGCTCCCCAGCTCACAGCCCTTTCTCCCATCAAGGCACTGCAGCCCCCTTCCCCAAGACCCCCGCAGTTGCATGCCCAACCCCAGATCTTACCTGCTGGCCAAGGGTTGCTCCTCTGCGGCAGCACCAGCTTCCCCAAGTACTGCTGCTCCCCGGGGCAGATGGCTGGGTCCCTCCGTGGCCAGGTCCTTTGAGCCTCCAGCATGGA
>NW_009229123.1:0-255 GCF_000690835.1 Fulmarus glacialis
GGAAACATCTTCTGGGGCGGCCGCGGCAGAAATAGCCCGGCTAGCTCCAGCCCGACCCCTCATGCCCGGGTCCTGGGGGACAGCAGGGCCATGCTGGCACGGGCAGGCCATTCCCTGCGCCCAGCGGCCACCCCGGCTTTGGCAGCACTGGGTGCATCCCTCTCTCCTCGTGTCAGGGAAATGGGGACGTGCCATGCTCAGGCACCAGGACAGCACCTTCCTGCAGGGTGGCGAGGGTGGGGGCAGACCCGTGGC
>NW_009229123.1:618-967 GCF_000690835.1 Fulmarus glacialis
TTTGCCCTTACTGCATGTTTGAAACTGGGTGGGAAAACATGAAGCTGTGACTAATTTGGGGATTCATCTGGTTTTCATTAATTGGGCTGGATTATCACAACGGGGTTTTCTGGCCTCAATACAGATCTGGGACTGCGTGGGACCCAAAGCAGGGATGGGTCAAGGCTGGGGTCCTCGGCAAGACCTCCCGCCTCACTGATAAGCTTGAGGGGATGGAGCAGAGGCTGCGCCCTGCCCGCAGGGGACGTGGTCAGCGTGTTTGCGCTTTGGCCAAGCCCTGCGCCCTGCATGTCCCAGGAGCGGCAGAGAGGGATGTGGAGGAGCCTCGCGTACGGGATGTGCCGGGAGG
>NW_009229123.1:1006-1496 GCF_000690835.1 Fulmarus glacialis
CAGCGCCTGCCTAAATAAATGCTTCCACTCCTGAGAAATAATTAAGACCCTCGAGATGCCACTTAGAGAAGAAGGTCGCTCTGCCTGCGCTCCTCACGCTCCTGCTTCAAACACAGAGGCAATTTTCTAGGAAATCAATTACGAAGCCCCATGCTCCCTCTCTCCCCTGAATGCGCAGCGTCACTCAGCATCCTGTTGAGCTCATCTGAGATGACAAAGTGTTTGGCTGCAGCTCAGCCTGGACACTGTTTACCTTTCCAGAGGCTTTTTGAGACTTTCTGAGGACCAACGCAAGAGAGGTCCCGATGAGAGCAGGGACCCAGCAGCACCGGCAGCTTGCCAGGGTTGTGAGCAGGCTCAGGCACTTTGCTGTGCTCGGTTGGCTGGAAAATCCACCTTTCCTGCCCTGCCTGGAGGTGCTGGTGTTGCCCGTTAGATCCCCTGGATGCTGATGCACCGCCCCAGCGCCGGCTCTCTCATGGCAGGGTCT
>NW_009229123.1:1595-3942 GCF_000690835.1 Fulmarus glacialis
CCCCCCCTCGGCCGCGGCTTTCTCAGGGCGGGGTCTGGCCGCTCTGCACCGAAGCAGGTCCAGGCGAGGTGGCGGAGGGGAGAACGCCAGCCGTGCCCAGGAACCTCCTCTGGTGTTTGCAGAGTCCGTCCTGCCAGGACAGATCTGCCTGTCTCTGGGAGGGTCCGATGTAGCCCCCTCGTCGCCAAGAGCCACCACCAGCGCAGCCGCTGCTGCTGGGGCATCGCTGGGGCAGCGCCGGGGCAGAGCCAGTGCAGAGCCAGGGCAGCCTCTCCATCGGTTACTGCTGCAGCCGCTGTTCCCCCATTCCCTTCCTCCCTCCAGGAAGGAAGAATTTCTCTTGGGTAACATCCTCACCAGCCAGCTTGGATTTTTCCTTGAGATCTGTTTGAAACAAAACTCTGATTTGATTGGTTTGATTTCATTCCATTTGCCCTCTCCGCATGGAGCACTCTCCACTTTCTCTCCCATCACTAATTTCTTCCCCCTTTTTTTTTCCCCTTCCTACCAAAAAGGGGAGAGAGAAGTCAGAGGGAAGGGGAGAGGGAACGGAGGATGTTTTGTGTATGTTTTCCAGCCCTCCCGAGCACATGTGGCCATGTGGGTCTCTGGCACGGGGAGTGCCGCATCCCCGGGACCCTCTGGAGCTGCCTGGACCCGGTGTGCCTGGCTGGAGGCCCGGCGGCCGCAGACATTGCGTGTGACCTTGATTTTCTTGGCCGGGGCAGCCCGTGGCTGGCTGACTGCCACTTTTCTTGGCCGGGGCAGCCAGTGCCTGGATGACTGCGCCGATGGGTTATGTGGGCTGGGGATTGTGAAAGCCGTTTGTCTGCGTGATGCAACTCACTGGAGCATGAGCGTCCCCAGCCAAGGCAGGGAGGGCAGGGAGTGCAGTCCTTTTGCTGATTTCCCCATTCCTTTCCTTCGTCTTAGTGGAAAAAGACGGCATGGGAGATGCTGGCCCCACGCTGGGTGCCCGTCCCCGGCTCACTGGCATCCCAGCTCACCTCCCCGTGAGGTATGGAGTGCTGCAGGAGCGCTGGGAACGGCAGCCAGGACTCTCCTGCAGCGGCTCAGCAGCGATGTGTCAGCCCCGTGTGTGCGGGATGCCTCCCGAGCGTACGGGCACAGGCGACGAAACGTTTGGTGGGAGCTCGGAGCTGCTCAGGCTGGAGCCACTCGTCCCCCCAGGCCGTCCCATTCATCCCGGGCTGCTCTGGGCACATAGCGAGTGCTGGCAGGGAGGAGGCGAGCTGAAAAGCACCGTTTTGTGGCTGGCATTTGCATGGGAGCAGGTGCTGGGGTGGTGCCTGCCCGGCCCACAGATATTTATCTCTTGGACACCTGGAGCCAGGCTAGGCGGTGAGGAGCTGGAGCTGGAGAAGGGCTGTTCGGGGGTGTCAGTCTGGGCAGCAGAGCCCCGAAGGCCGTGGTGCCCTGGGCAGGCTGTGGCTTTTGCTGGCTGGACAAGTGTCCCTGGGCATCCCGCCATGTTCCTGCCGTGGTCCCAGCTTTTGGGGCTCACAGCACTGTCCCCTGGGCTCGCTTCCCCACCAGTCAGCTCCCACGGCTGCACGCTCCCACAGGAAAGAGGAGGACTTTAATACAAAAGCAATAGATTAAAAAAATGGAGAGGTGAAAACTTGAGACTGTGCTCTTACATAATTGCTGAGGGATTTGCAATTGCCGGTGCATTAACTGTCCTGAGAACGATCCTGTCCCAGCACTGGCACTCGAGGAAGGAAAGCCAAGCCCGTCTCTCCCGGTTTCCCAGGGCTGGTACTGGGTGCTCACCAGCCCTGGGCAGGGATCACCCACACTTCTCCCAGACCAGAACCGGATGGCGCCGTGTGCCCGCTGAATTTCCCTCCAGAGTTTTTTCAGGCCGCAGAAGCTTAACTGGTAACGAAAGTGAAAGCCCAGGAGATCCCATGCGGCTGGTGAGAGCGCTCAAGCAGAAACAAGCACACCCAGTATTGCTTCCTGCCCAGCTGCCTCTCCTTGCCACCACGCAGCAGACGCCCACTGCCCGGAGTGCCCTGTCACCCGGGATGCCCCATCACCCTGGGGTGCCAGTGCTGCCTGCGAGGTGTTTCGTGTGGGTGGGCAAGAGCCCCACGGGTTGGTTTTCTCATGGCCGCTGCCACCTTTCCCTGTTTGGGGATGCCAGAGGTCCGGGTAGAGCCTTGGTTCTCCTTACAACTCATGGGAGACGTGGCAGCTCGGGAGAGGGAGATGCACTGGTGCACGTTTCCCTGCCTTCACTCCGAGCATCCTCGCCCTGCTGGTGCACAAGGCTGCGGCAGTGCTGGGGACCCAGCTGCGCTGCGGACCCTGGCCGTGCACG
>NW_009229123.1:4083-4365 GCF_000690835.1 Fulmarus glacialis
CGGCGAGGGAACAGGACACCGGGGTTCGGGGAGCGCTGATCAGGTGCGTGCGGGGAGCCCAGGTCTGATAAACCAGAGTGTTTGGCCAGAGCTGATAAACCCCATGGACCCTACCACGCTGGGCCGGTGCTGCGGCACCACCCGAATCCTGCCGTGGCCAGTGGCCTGGTGCTGCACCCCGGTGTGGATGTACCTGCTCAAGTGGCTGATGTGCCATGAGTGCACATGCAGGGATTAAGGAAACCTGACGGGACTCTGTCATCGGGAGGTGGCTTGTGGCTG
>NW_009229123.1:4496-4877 GCF_000690835.1 Fulmarus glacialis
ACAGGACACGGGGGTTCGGGGAGCGCTGATCAGGTGCGTGCGGGGAGCCCAGGTCTGATAAACCAGAGTGTTTGGCCAGAGCTGATAAACCCCATGGACCCTACCACGCTGGTCCTCAGCTGCGGCACCACCCGAATCCTGCCGGGGCCAGTGGCCTGGTGCTGCACCCCGGTGTGGATGTACCTGCTCAAGTGGCTGATGTGCCATGAGTGCACATGCAGGGATTAAGGAAACCTGACGGGACTCTGTCATCGGGAGGTGGCTTGTGGCTGCTACGCTTGTCCCTGCTGGTCTCACCTTTTGGATGACCTCTGTCCCTGGAGGCTCCTCGCCCCAGGAGCTCCCTGGGCTGGCAGAGTCCCGCTTTCCCTGACCTTGGAC
>NW_009229124.1:0-4522 GCF_000690835.1 Fulmarus glacialis
CAGGGCTGTTTCTCTCACATATTCTTACTTCTCTCTGCCAGCTGCTGTTGCTCAGGTTTGGGTTTTTTTTCCTTCTTAAATATGTTATCCCCGTCGCCCTGGCCAGTGGCGGGGGCGGTCTGGTGGACGCGCGCGTGTGATTGGCTCTATCGGACATAGGGGAAGCTTCTAGCAGCTCCTCACAGAAGCCACCCCCGTAGCCCCCCCGCTGCCAAAACCTTGACACACAAACCCACACAAAAAAATACAGTTATGGTTACTTTTATTTATTGAGTGGAGAGCGCAGAAGAAACTGAATTCTCATATATGGGCCAAGGACAGCTTTTTGAAACATAAAAATAGCCCAACTTTTAAATTTAATATACTGGATTCTTCATGGATTAGAAACAAGTGCAAAGGACCTCTGGAAAAAAAGTGTGACTCTCCCCTTTCTTGCCCTGCAGGGCTGAAGGATAATTGATTGTAAAGATTTTGGCATGTTTAGGACTGTTTCAGGACTCAGTTTTGCTTTCCAAGGGCTTGCGCAGGGGCAAAAATCCACATACAGAAGGGAGAAGAGATTTTTATATGGCTAGATTTT
This sequence comes from Fulmarus glacialis, assembly GCF_000690835.1. Taxonomy (NCBI): domain Eukaryota; kingdom Metazoa; phylum Chordata; class Aves; order Procellariiformes; family Procellariidae; genus Fulmarus; species Fulmarus glacialis. The sequence continues at coordinate 581 of NW_009229124.1, forward strand.
TTTCTTAATAAGTAGTAAATAGTAAGAAGTAAAACAAGGATTTGGAGAACTGGAATAAATCCATGGAAGCTGAGAAGAGGAAAGGTTTATAGGGCAGGGTAGAAAGTAATGGTGATACGTAAATGAGCAGTGATACAGCTTTTCACTTATGATGGTGTTGTATCACCATCTAAACACCCCATATTTATACCCATAAGCATATGTGACCTGACATACAAATGTGTAGATGCACAGTAAATGAAGTGTGGGCACAGGTATCAGCATGTGTGTATGTTTATAAACACTTAGGTGACTATATTCATGTATATAGAAAATATATTACGTTACCTTCAATGTCTCTCCTTTTTAAAACAACAACATGTAGTTTTCAAACATCATTGAATTTAATTCTTTTGTTCTGGTTTTTTTTATTGGAAGTGCTTCACTTAAATTAATAGATTCCTGACAACCTTTTTTTTTTTCAGTCCCTTCAGAGTTTACGTTATTAATAAGTACTGAAATTTTCAGTATATATTTGTATGGCGAGATCTGGATGGAGCTGTGATCTGGATGGAGCATAGACATAGGGGATGGTTTAAATAGCTGTCTTGTTGGTCACCTGCCACAGGGTCAGAAGTTTCTGCAGCACTAGTGGACCCAGTCTCCCTCATCTTTTCTCTTGGCCTCAATCTGATTGAAGTACGTGAGCATCTTACCGCTCTCTCCTCTAGAGCTGAATACTCTGAGCCTTGCTGAAGAAGTAGTAATTTTAACATCAATAATCCTTGCCATTAAGACCCCTTGCCAAAGAATAATGAATATAAATTGGTCAAGCTTCCCAAATTCCCATAATACAAATCAGATACAATCAAGGGTGAAATTAAAGGATCTCCCAGCCTTTCTACAGCCACTGATCTTGTTTCCATTTTTAAGGAAATTATAGTAGCTTAAATAAAGGGAATCCTAACAATCATTTATTTTTGCTTTCCTTTCAGAGCTTTCACAGTTAATAAACACTTAACATTTTCAAAATTAATTGCAGTGGAATTTTCTGCATTGTTTAGAGAGCCTTGAAAAAAGGAGTTGTCAAACAGACCCAATATGTCTCAAACTCGACAACCATATGACTTAGCCTTGTGTTTTAGCCATACGGATGAGGAAGGCAACTGTGATTACTCCTCGTGAAAGGGGGGGAAGTGAGACAAGATTGCTAATGTCAGCCTGGGTTGTCAAGTGTAACCAAGACTGCGGAATTGCTGAGCTATGTACCCAAGAGTGTGTCAAGGCTGGATAACTTCCATAAAATAGGACAGTCCGTCACGTGGTGCTTTGAGCCAGTTAAAGAGTATGTGTGCCTACAACAGATGTGCCGTGTTAAAGATAGTACCCAAAAATGGTCAGGTGCCAGCAAAACAAGTTTGTGAGCAGATCCTCCCAGCAGGAGCCAATTTCAGTGAAACAAGCTGGCAAGGCAGCACACTTGTCATGGATGCAAATGCCAGATTTGGCATCTGCAGGTTTGTGGCACAGAGGGGGGGAAAAAGATCCAAGTTTCCACCACCAACTGGTGCCAGGGCTTCAAAGAAGAAATCTCTCAGATGTTTGGTCTGTAGAAAATGTTGACATGATTGCATAAATCTCATTTAAAAAAAAAAAAAACAAGAAGGAAAAGCAACAACAGCAACAACAAACCAAAATCCCAAGCAGTAAGTACTCTGTAATCTGGTGATCTCCTTTGCCTAGTTGTTAAAAAAATAAGTTAGTGTCCTAACTTCTCTGAAGTCAAATTCTCATCATGGCATCACTGCATGTTTGTATGAAAATATTCACAGCCTAGACAAACCTGAAAAATGAACTGTTGTTAAAATGTGAGGGTCCATATCAGGCAGTTCTTTGTAGCCTTTTCACTCATTAAAGATAGCTAGAGTTTGTTTAAATAAACACAGAAGCCCACTGTTCGTGGTTCGAGAAACCAAGTTCGTTTCTCATTATGATTCTTCCGTGGGAGTCTAAACAATTGCTTTAAGTCTGACAGTTTCCCAGAAGACAGTTGTAACAGAAAATGATGGTCATTAAAGGTAGCTCGAATTTGTTTAAATAAACACAGAAACCCACTGTTACCAAGTTCGTTTCTCATTATGATTCTTCTGTGGGAGTCTAAACAATTGCTTTAAGTCTGACAGTTTCCCAGAAGACAGTTGTAACAGAAAATGATGGACAAATTTATATTGAGAACTTTCTGATTTATTGAATGCAGGAGTCACTTGGGAACAGAAGGCATAGTGGCATGTGTTTCAGGATTCAAGGAAACTGGTTATGGAGGAATTTTCAGGACTGCCTCCTCCTTCCAAGATTTTAAAATATCTGTGACAGTAAAATATTTGTGTTTACAACTTCTGTTCTGTGCAATCTACAAACATGGCTGGAGAAAACTTGCACCTTGCACCCAGATGGAGCATCTCCCCCGAAGACTAAGGGGATGCCTAATGGCTACCATCACTGAAGAGATGTTCCACAGGGTTCAGAGTCACACCAGAGACAGATGGCTTGCAGTTTCACTTAGCCTTTTATTGATGGTAGGTGCAAACAGCCTGTAGAACAGGCTTGCCAATATTACAGAAGCAATGCCAAACCAGCTGTTTCTCCTATTGCCTGGAACCAGGAAACTCTGGTTTTCTCAATTTCAGGAGAGTGAATGGTGGCTTAATTTCCAGGACAACATATCAGTTTACTACAGTCAGTCAGTTTCTTTTCAAGGTAGCAGACAGTGATATCTTTTCCTACAATTCCAACAGGTAGAAGCTGGCAAAGGTCATCTGAGACTTCTTTTCTCAGGAATCAGAATGACCAAGATAAGTTGGATCTCCTACACAGGGTATTCCAGCCATGTTTTGCCAGTTGTTATGTCCATCCTATAGTTTGGACCTAAGCTGGTGAACAAAAACCACTCGTATGAAAACACTGGTATAAAAATATGGCACATACAAATTTTAAACTCAGATGAGAGAAAGAGAAAAAGAGAAAGGAAAAAGAACAATTCTGGCATTATACTGACAATTTTGTGTATCAGCTGAAAAATTGGACAGGGGAGAGCAGTTATAGCAAAGCCATACATAAAGATAAACAGACTGAGGCTGTGGCTGCAGATTGGTATAAAGTGGCTGGAGAAAATAATTTCTTGGGAAAACAATATGATTTTGGTATCTGGAAACTTCTTACATCCTTTACATCTCCCTCCACTGTCTAATTCCTCATTTTTTTCCTAAGTTAAGCTGAAGAAGATCTGAAAGATTTCATGAGAACAAACAACACGCTGAAGAGTCTTTCTAGGGCTACAATTTTTTATCTACCCGTGAGGGGAATTTCTAGGGTCAGTAGCCCAATATTTAAAGACACTCAGACTGGGCTGAGGCAGAAGTTGCTTAGACATAGATATGGATGAACTGATTTTACAGTTTATTTCAACTAAAGATGAGGTTGTCAAACTGCCTAAACTGTTTGCCAGAAATTACTCTTTCTGTCCACTGATTATAAAGGATGTCTAGAGGTTGAACATGAATATAGAGATTTACACCACTGAGTGTAAGCTCATGTGAGCTGAATCTGCCTAGACAGCTAAATCCAAAAATGTCTGAAGTGTGAAAGTTAGATGGCCCTGAGATGTCAAAGTCAAAACACTGTTCTCTTTGGTTCCTTATATAATCAGTGAAGAGAAAGAAGCCCTTCCAGAGCTGACTCAAACTCCTACGTTAGAGTTCTGTTTTGAATCTTCTTCTGGAGTTGTATCTGTTGACTAGAGGAGGTTGGAGAACCATCTTGGCTTTGACTCCAGACAGCAGCTTTACTTCAGGGACTGTGAATAACTAGATTCGTTCTGTTTCTTCTGCTTCCTTTCTACCCCCAAGTGTACATCTTCATTGCAATTTTCTTTTAAAGAATCATAGACTCATAGAATCATTTAGG
>NW_009229125.1:0-266 GCF_000690835.1 Fulmarus glacialis
CGCCGGGCGGCCGGAGGAAGTGACGACAGCCTGCTCCTGCGCAGCCCTGCCTCAGCCTCGCGTCCCAGCCCTCCTCTTCCTCCCTCCTGCAGCCCCCACCGGGGCTGCCCCCCCCGCAGGCAGACCCCCTGCCCCAGACATGGGGGGCTATAGAGGGGTTCAGGGGACCCTGTTTCCTCCAAGGTGGAGATGACAGAGGGCAGGAAGCTGGTGAGATGTGAAGTCCTGCCCAGCCCCACGCTGCAAACGGTGGTTGGGCCTCCCCA
>NW_009229125.1:545-922 GCF_000690835.1 Fulmarus glacialis
TGGGAACTGGGCCAGCTCGGGCACCCACTGGGATGCTCTGAAGGGCTCCGGGTGCTCAGAGGGGCTCAGAGGGGCTCCAGGGGCTTCAAGGGGCTTGGGGTCTCTGAGGGGCTCCCGTTGCTCTGAGGGTCCTGGGAGGCTCCAAGAGGCCTGGGCTGCTCTTAGGGGCCATGCATGATGTGATGGGCTCGGGGTGTTCCCAGGAGTGCAGGGTGCTCCAAGGAACTTGGGGTGCTCAGAGAGGGCCCTGGGATGCTCTAAGCGGTCCAGGGCTTCCCAAGCGGCTCAGGGTGCTCTGAAAGCCCCCAGGATGCTCCAAGGACCCAGGATGCTCTGAAGGTCCCCGGGATGCTCCAAGGGCCCGGGATGCTCCAAGG
>NW_009229126.1:0-532 GCF_000690835.1 Fulmarus glacialis
TCAACGTTAGCTGTGTACATGTTACCGATTAGAAGCGCTAACTCTCGTCCCTAATGATGGGTGAGGAACAGCTACTGTGTTTCTGGTGCCCGCTAACAGCTGTTTTCTGGTGCTGTTAACTCTGGAGCCCAGTGACCGCAGCCTGTTCTCAATAGCCGTGAGAACACTGTGCTTCCCACCAGTGTTAACTCTGGGCCCTAATAACAGCTCTGACAGAGCTGTTTCCCTGCTTTCCTCAGCACTGTTAACTCTGGTTCCTACCAATGACAGTAAATCACAGCGACCTGTGTCCACAGATCAACCACCCCGTTAATTCTGGTCCCTACTAATAACGAGCAGCTCCCCCTGCACCCTGCCGAGAGCTGGTGCCCCCCGCTGCGCCCCTCGCCCTTACCCTTTCTATGGCTTCTTTTTCCTGAGGCGTCACCTGGATGTAGTTCATCTGGGGGGACTCGTCCCCGATGGCGCCCATCTCTCCCTCGAGGTCACCCAGCTCCCCCAGCGGCTCGTTCAGCATCTGGATGAACTGCTC